>NC_088417.1:68564851-68756952 GCF_034236695.1 Oncorhynchus nerka
CGGGAACTGTACTTCCTCAGTGGTAGGGAGGCGAGCAGGCCAGAGGTGGATGAACGCAGTGCCCTTGTTTGGGTGTAGGGCCTGATCAGAGCCTGGAGGTACTGAGGTGCCGTTCCCCTCACAGCTCCGTAGGCAAGCACCATGGTCTTGTAGCGGATGCGAGCTTCAACTGGAAGCCAGTGGAGAGAGCGGAGGAGCGGGGTGACGTGAGAGAACTTGGGAAGGTTGAACACCAGACGGGCTGCGGCGTTCTGGATGAGTTGTAGGGGTTTAATGGCACAGGCAGGGAGCCCAGCCAACAGCGAGTTGCAGTAATCCAGACGGGAGATGACAAGTGCCTGGATTAGGACCTGCGCCGCTTCCTGTGTGAGGCAGGGTCGTACTCTGCGGATGTTGTAGAGCATGAACCTACAGGAACGGGCCACCGCCTTGATGTTAGTTGAGAACGACAGGGTGTTGTCCAGGATCACGCCAAGGTTCTTAGCGCTCTGGGAGGAGGACACAATGGAGTTGTCAACCGTGATGGCGAGATCATGGAACGGGCAGTCCTTCCCGGGAGGAAGAGCAGCTCCGTCTTGCCGAGGTTCAGCTTGAGGTGGTGATCCGTCATCCACACTGATATGTCTGCCAGACATGCAGAGATGCGATTCGCCACCTGATCATCAGAAGGGGGAAAGGAGAAGATTAATTGTGTGTCGTCTGCATAGCAATGATAGGAGAGACCATGTGAGGTTATGACAGAGCCAAGTGACTTGGTGTATAGCGAGAATAGGAGAGGGCCTAGAACAGAGCCCTGGGGACACCAGTGGTGAGAGCACGTGGTGTGGAGACGGATTCTCGCCACGCCACCTGGTAGGAGCGACCTGTCAGGTAGGACGCAATCCAAGCGTGGGCCGCGCCGGAGATGCCCAACTCGGAGAGGGTGGAGAGGAGGATCTGATGGTTCACAGTATCGAAGGCAGCCGATAGGTCTAGAAGGATGAGAGCAGAGGAGAGAGAGTTAGCTTTAGCAGTGCGGAGCGCCTCCGTGATACAGAGAAGAGCAGTCTCAGTTGAATGACTAGTCTTGAAACCTGACTGATATGGATCAAGAAGGTCATTCTGAGAGAGATAGCGGGAGAGCTGGCCAAGGACGGCACGTTCAAGAGTTTTGGAGAGAAAAGAAAGAAGGGATACTGGTCTGTAGTTGTTGACATCGGAGGGATCGAGTGTAGGTTTTTTCAGAAGAGGTGCAACTCTCGCTCTCTTGAAGACGGAAGGGACGTAGCCAGCGGTCAGGGATGAGTTGATGAGCGAGGTGAGGTAAGGGAGAAGGTCTCCGGAAATGGTCTGGAGAAGAGAGGAGGGGATAGGGTCAAGTGGGCAGGTTGTTGGGCGGCCGGCCGTCACAAGACGCAAGATTTCATCTGGAGAGAGAGGGAGAAAGAGGTCAGAGCACAGGGTAGGGCAGTGTGAGCAGAACCAGCGGTGTCGTTTGACTTAGCAAACGAGGATCGGATGTCGTCGACCTTCTTTTCAAAATGGTTGACGAAGTCATCTGCAGAGAGGGGGGGGGAGGGGGAGGAGGATTCAGGAGGGAGGAGAAGGTGGCAAAGAGCTTCCTAGGGTTAGAGGCAGATGCTTGGAATTTAGAGTGGTAGAAAGTGGCTTTAGCAGCAGAGAGAGAAGAGGAAAATGTAGAGAGGAGGGAGTGAAAGGATGCCAGGTCCGCAGGGAGGCGAGTTTTCCTCCATTTCCGCTCGGCTGCCCGGAGCCCTGTTCTGTGAACTCGCAATGAGTCGTCGAGCCAATGAAATGAAGGACTTGAGTTCCTGTATGTTATTATGATCACCCCACGTCTCGTTAATCATAAGGCATACCTCCCCGCCCTTCTTCTTACCAGAAAGATGCTTGTTTCTGTCGACGCGATGCGTGAAGAAACCAGCTGACTGTACCGATTCCGAGTCTCGAGTGAGCCATCTAAACGTGTGTGTGTGTGTGTGTGTGTGTGTGTGTGTGTGTGTACACACGCGCATGGCTACTACAGTAGAGTTCCATCAGGATGCAAAGCTAGCACAGCTCAGAGATGAAACGATAGCTATCTGTAAGGTTTACAGTCTCACGAGCTGCCTGCCTGCCATGGTAGATTAGCAAGCATAAACGTATTGACTGCCTGCTACTGGAGCTGTATCTGTACCGGAGCTGTAGTGTTAGATGTACAGAGACAACAAACACTGTGTACAGCAGTGTGACATACAGGTCAACTGTCAAAGTAGAATGTTGTTATGGGTGGATTTGACTTAAAATATACTGTATACACTACATGACCAAAAGTATGTGGACACATGCTTGTCGAACATCTCATTCCAAAATGATGGGCATTAATAGGTCAACAGTGAAGAGGCGACTCCGGGATGCTGGCCTTCTAGGCAGAGTTCCTCTGTCCAGCATCTGTGTTCTTTAGCCCATGTTAATCTTTTCTTTTATTGGCCAGTCTAAAATATGGCTTTTTCTTTGAAACTCTGCCTAGAAGGCCAGCATCCCGGAGTCGCCTCTTCACTGTTGACGTTGAGACTGGATTTTTAGGGAGTCCTCTCTAGGTTTCTTTCTAGGTTCTGGCCTTTCTAGGGAGTTTTTCCTAGCCACCGTGCTTCTACACCTGCATTTCTTGCTGTTTAGGGTTTTAAGCTGGGTTTCTGTGCAGCACTTTGTGACATCAACTGATGTAAGAAGGGCTTTATAAATATATTTGATTGATTGATTGTTTTGCAGGTACTATTTAATGAAGCTGCCAACTGAGGACTTGTGAGGCATCTGTTTCTCAAGCTAGACACTCTAATGTACAGTAGTTGTCCTCTTGCTCCGTTGTGCACTGGGGCCTCCCACTCTTCTTTCTATTCTGGTTAGAGACCGTTTGTGCTGTTCTGTGAATGGAGTAGTACACGGAGTTGTACGAGACCTTCAGTTTCTTGGCAATTTCTCGCATGGAATAGCCTTCATTTCTCAGAACAAGAATAGACTGACGAGTTTCAGAAGAAAGTCCTTTGTTTCTCTCCATTTTGAGCTTGTAATCGAACCCACAAATGCTAATGCTTCAGATACTCAACTAGTCTAAAGAAGGCCAGTTGTATTGCTTCTTTAAACAGTTTTCAGCTGTGCTAACATAATTGCAAAAGTTTTTTTTATGATCAATTACCATTTAAAATGATCAACTTGGATTAGCTAACACAACATGCCATTGGAACACAGGAGCGATGGTTGCTGATAATGGGCCTCTGTACACCTATGTAGATATTCCATAAAAAATCTGCCGTTTCCAGCATTCTGTCATTTACAACAATAATCATGTCTACACTGTGTTTCTGATCAGTTTGATGTTAATTTAATGGACACAAAATGTGCTTTTCTTTCAAAAACAAGGACATTTCTAAGTGACCCCAAACTTTTGAACGGTAGTGTATATGTGGTTGTTATGAAAGTGTATGGATGAGAGAGAGATTGGTTTTACTGGTATAATAACTGATAGCTGAAATAGCTGAAACTCAATCCCACCAAAACAGGTTGAATTTCAGGTGGTCTTTTCAAACGGCTCTTACGCTAAATTGGCATCATCATGTTAACTATTTCACAGTATTATTCCAACCTCATAGTGTGGAAATATTAATAAAACACAGCAAAATTACGTTTTTGACTGCGCTGGGCCTTTAATGACTGCATGGGCATTCCTTTTTTTAATGTTCAAACTTAGTATATCTTTGTCATTTAATGCAGTTTCATATTGTATAAAGCTGTGCAGTAAATGTAAAACAAGCCTGGGCAATCTTGTGCCATTAGTGAACAGATTGGAAGGTGTTTCGTTCCATACCCTCAAGGCAATTGACATTCTTCCAGGCATTTGGCATGAGTCCATGGGCAGTGAAAGTGATATCACCGTCTACACAGTCTATAAAGTTAATATTATAGATGTGCATGTAGCGTAGTCAGTGAAGTTTATTACGTGTGGTCTATGGTCTGAAGGTCTACATTAAAATACCCCCCACCCATTGATTCCGAGCTGCGCAGCGGTCTAAGGCACTGCATTTCAGTGCAAGAGGCTTCACTACAGTCCCTGGTTCGATTCCAGGCTGTATCACATCCGGCTGTGATTGGGAGTCCCATAGGGCAGCTCACAATTGGCCCAGTGTCGTCTGGGTTTGGCCGGGGTAGGCCGTTATTGTAAATAAGAATTTGTTCTTAACTGACTTGCCTAGTTACATTTTAAAAATTACAATACAAAAACACCTCACCCCCTCACTCTACCTGCCTGCCTGCCTGCCTGACTCTCTACCTGCCTGCCTGACTCTCTACCTGCCTGTCTATTGCCTGCCTGTTGTGGTGCACAGCCGCCTGCCCAGCCAGCCATACTGCTCCTCTCCTCCCTTCTTTCTCTTCTCTCTCTCCCCCGAAAGGACTCCTGTAAAATGGAGCATTGATTGCATCAGGGCGTTCAGAGCGTAATGCATAATATTATTTCTCTCCCCTAATCCTCCCCCTCCCTCCAGGGGAGCTGGAGGGGGAAGGTGGAAAGAGGTTGTGGAAGGGGGGGAATTGACAGCAGTGGCTCACACAGGCTATAGAGCTTTGCCTGCTCTGCTGCACTCTGCATTGTTCAGTTTTGCTGTACTCTACCTTGTTCAGCTCTGCTGTACTCTGCCTTGTTCAGCTCTGCTGCACTCTGCCTTGTTCAGCTCTGCTGCACTCTGCAGTAGCTCACTGGAGGGGGAAGGTGGAAAGAGGTTGCGGAAGGGGGGGGGGGGGGAATTGACCGCAGTGGCTCACACAGGCTATAGAGCTTTGCCTGCTCTGCTGCACTCTGCATTGTTCAGTTTTGCTGTACTCTACCTTGTTCAGCTCTGCTGTACTCTGCCTTGTTCAGCTCTGCTGCACTCTGCCTTGTTCAGCTCTGCTGTACTCTGCCTTGTTCAGCTCTGCTGCACTCTGCCTTGTTCAGCTCTGCTGCACTCTGCCTTGTTCAGCTCTGTTGCACTCTGCCTTGTTCAGCTCTGCTGTACTCTGCCTTGTTCAGCTCTGCTGCACTCTGCCTTGTTCAGCTCTGCTGCACTCTGCCTTGTTCAGCTCTGCTGCATTCTGCCTTGTTCAGCTCTGCTGCACTCTGCCTTGTTCAGCTCTGTTGCACTCTGCCTTGTTCAGCTCTGCTGCACTCTGCCTTGTTCAGCTCTGCTGCACTCTGCCTTGTTCAGCTCTGCTGCACTCTGCCTTGTTCAGCTCTGCTGTACTCAGCCACAGTCCTGATTAGAAAGCTGCTCCTGCTGCTAATTAATAATTAATCGCCTCTGCTTCCAGTTGTAATTTTGACTTCAACGAACCAAACAATGGGCTCAATCAGACATTTTGGTACCTATTGTATAGGACTATTTGTTTGAGATATGGAAATTGTAGAGATGAGTGTCTTTCCCCCCCTACTGAATAGCTGTTTTTTGTCTTGTCTTGTTTAAAATTCAGTGACTTTCTTGATTTAATGTACAAGGTAGAGATACTGTAGAACTGTCTGCTTTTAAATCAAATTGAATTGGTCACATGCACTGAATATAACAGGTTTTGACTTTACTGTGAAATGCTTGCTTATGAGCTCTTTCCCAACAATTAAATAAGATTAATAACACGAGGAATAAAAAATACACAAGAATGACGAATGATTATTCTTGTTATATGGGGCAGACTACTAGGTGTTATACCTGCTAAAGTATTGTCAACGTTGTTGGAACCCATCCGTCACCTCTCTCTCCCGCTCGCTTTCACCGACTTGCCCTCAAGGGGGAACCAGAAGGGTCTCGAGGTCATGTCTAGAAATCTGTTAATTATATGCTCTGTTGAAAGAAACATTCACACACAGTCTCTGCTCTCTGTACATGGCAAGTAAACATTTTCCATATGAAAATCAAACCGTGGTTAGTGTGTTCACAAACATGTTTTAACAAGTGTGCCTGTCAGTCTGTATAAAATGAAGAGAGTAGAGTCCTACCAAAACAAATCAATAAACTTGATTGAGGTACTTTTCAGGGGGGAAAAGCAGCCCTATTAATTACAAACGATGTGGACCAGTGAGGGGTTGTTTCGCTGTCAGAAAGTCATTTGGAGGTTACAGCGTTTTAATGTTCAAATAACCAAACCGTCAATCTCGGGTCTCGACTCCAATTAGGTAAACGACTCCTTCCAGACTCTGAACAGAGCTGAGATAATTGATTTCTAAGTGAATAAACACATCCCAGTAATGTTTCAGCTTGGCTCTCAGAACAACTTTAAAACTGCATGGACGCGGTCCAATATTATGGTCATTACTCTCTAGCCCAGAATCTATTTGATGTGTAATGAACATCCATCAGAATCTATCAGAACGAACACTTGACTTATGACTGGAACTGGCTTCAAGGCTTAACTACTCAGCATACAGTATGTTTCTCCTTGTTGATGAGGGGGAGGCACAGCCAAGAATGTTGTCAACTATTTGCAGTTGAGGAGATTAAAGGTGTTAATAGCTTTGACTGGGAGACTTGAGACCGGGCTGCCACGTTAACTGCATCAATGTTGACATGACTTATCTGCGTTCACTCATCATGATCATCATTTCTCTTCCTCTCTTTCTCTTCCCCTATTCTTCATCTCTCTCTCCAGTGAAGTCTAATCTTCTCTGCCTGCTGTCTGTCAGTCGAGGCATGTCCCCTGGCAGCCAAGGCATGTCCCCTGGCAGGTTGATGATGAGGCCAGAGTGACAGTGGTGTGACTCTCATAGATATGTATACAGGTCTCATAGAGATGCATATGATAAACATGGGCATTTGGTCACTGGCTGTTAGATACAGACAGGCTTGCTGAGAGCTGGTCTTAGGCTGTATCCTGTAGGTATCTGAGGATCAGCTTAGGGAGTATTTACTGGATCAAGATTGTGAATGAGAGGAGGGGGTTGGTTGGAGGTTGACCACACACACACACACACACACACACACACACACACAAGGAAGCACACTTACACAAAATAAAGTGTCATATGTCGCTGAAATGTAATTTTACACATCACAGACTATTTCAGTGCCTCCTGTTGCTTGATCATTCCCCCATACACTCACATCACACACACAACCGCACATGAGGCCTCCCACAGTAAGATCTGATATAGACGACCTGCTCTGCTTCTGTTCAGCAAATCAGAGTAAAGGTTATTATCACATTCTAAATACATCATATAGGTGATACTATGGAGGGATTTAAAATGGAATAGTTTATTGATCGCGTACACAGATTTGCAGATGTTATCGCAGGTGCAGCGGAATGCTTGTGTCTCAAGCTCCAACAGTGCAGAAATACCTATTAATCCAAAACAATACACACATAATACAAAAAGTAAAAAGAAAGAAATTGAGAAATATCAGAACGAGCAATGACAGAGTCCGGAATATAAATGCTGGCCCATGTTGACTCCAATGTTTTCCATAGTTGTGTCAAGTGGGTTGGATGTCCTTTGGGTGGTGGACCATTCTTGATACACATGGGAAACTGTTGAGTGTGAAAAAAACATCAGTGTTGCTGTTTTTGAGACACACCGGTGCGCCTGACACCTACTACTATACCTTGTTCAAAGGCACTTAAACATTTTGTCTTTCCCATTCAACCTCTGAATGGCACACATACACAATCCATGTCTCAATTGTCTCTAGGCTTAAAAAGTATGATTAACCTGTCTCCTCCCCTTCATCTACACTGATTTGAAGTCGATTTAACAAGTGACATCAATAAGGGATCATAACTTTCACCTGGATTCACCTGTTCAGTCTATGTCATGGAAAGAGCAGGTGTTTTGAATGTTTTGTACACTTAGTGTATATAGCCATGACTAGGGCTGTTGCAGTGACTGTAATTAAATCAAATCAAATCAAACTGGCGGTCACTGTTGCGCAACATTTCTATAGGCTATGCAATTGCGTGAGAAAACAAAGGGATGGCCTCTATTGATCCCATCAGCTTTCTATAGGCTAGGCCTAATATATTATTTTCTCAAATTACCTAATATTAAGCACATTGCTTATATTTACAATAGGAGTTTAGCCTACTAGGTGGGCATGAAAATTAGCCATTCTAAATAAAAACAAATTTCATACACTTATTATTTAGTGTAAGTAAAGACTAGATTAAATCAAGAATAGTCTGATGGGTGGCAATATTAGCCTATCACTTATGAATTATATATTGTCACTTGTGAATGATAGTCACACACCTCATGTAGCCTAGCCCATTGGCCTATATGTTTTGATAAGGTTTGTCTCACAACTAAAGTGGTCAAATAACTTCTTAAAATTACATTTACTTTTACATTTAAGTCATTTAGCAGACACTCTAATTGGCTTTACAAGGAGTGTAGAGCCTAACTGGCATAAATATGCAGCACGAGTTTCAGGTTTAGGGAAGTCAATCCTCACCACAAAAAAAATGCACTGTTATAAAAAAAACATTACATGCATAATCACATTTGCTGTCACTTTTGATAATGGTGTTTTCCCGCTAATGGGACATTTGCGCTTATAGCCTACTTCCGTGTGCACATTGCTGGGCTTATAATGTTAAGAAATAGCCTAATAGTTGATCACATTTTAAGCTAAACGTTCTTATCTGTTGCGTCAGCCTCATTGGGTAAAAACATTTTTTTTATGCTAGTGGTTGTATTCATTTGGGATCTATTGCATCCCACAACTGTCCCAGACAATGTTTGATTTTTTTACATTTCTGGAACATAATTAAATAGGTCAACTTTTGTACTATGGGGGGTTGACATAGGCTAGTGCTTTTGCTGTTTGTTAGGCCTATTCATCTTTTTGGCTGGCGAAAAGTAAATGTGGACAGTTCTTCCAATATCTTCAATATGCACCTCAGAATTGGATAAGGACGTGCGCAGTTGCATCCCTGAAGTGTCTGTCTTCACTTGTAGCCTGTGAGAAAGACCTGATCACGTGACTGAGAACCATGTGAGTGGGAGGTGCTTCAGAGCAGGCAGCACTCCGTGAGAAGGGAACAACGGCCACTGACCGCAAAAGGCATGGATATTTTGCATTACGGCCACTCAAAGGGAATGCCGCCGGGAGATTCGAGGCATTATCAAGTGCTTGTCAAATTGTGAATGAGAGACTGATGAAGTGTGTGTAGCCTGCACAAAAAAAACAAAGCAAAGCTCATACATTTCAAGCAACTTTTTGAAAATCATCATGCAGCCTAACAATGTTTTAAAAATCTAAACATATAGCCCAACGTTTGTAGAACAACTACATATACATGAATAACTCTAAATTAAGCATAAAGGAGTACCTATTTCTTTGTTAACCGCTCAACACAGAATAGCCGCATGTGCACATTCCCTCAAATCGTTTGGAGAAAATATTGTTTCTATTTTATTCCACTTTGTTCATACTATAAAATAATGCCACAGAATTATAACCAAATCTTGTCTGCTAAATTAACTAGTGTAGCCCACAGCCATATGGCATAGCCAGGTAAGGACCTAAAATAAGGACAACTCCAAGTATGCTATTCTATTCTTCTGAAATAGACTACATTTTTTTCATATCATGTTTCTTTAAACCTGTCTAAAATAAATAATTGATAAATAATTGATTTATTGTGAAGGTGTGAAGGCTAAATTACATGGATTTATTAGACTTTTTAAAATGTAGATGTTCCAAGGGTCTGCAGCAGTGACTTGTACGCTATGTGTGGAAGTCAGGAGATGCTAAATGTGTTTATGTTAATTAACTGTCAATTAATGTGAGACCAATAGTTATTTGCTTGACATTCACCGGCTGATTAAATTTTGTGACCGCCCTAGCCATGACTAGAATACATTATATACCTATAAAGTGGGAAAAACAGTATGCAAACATTATTAAAGTGACCAGTGTTCAATGACTCTATGTACATAGGGTGGCAGTCTCTAAGGTTCAGGGCAGGGTGCTGGGTGGATGCCGGCTAGTGATGACTGTTTAAAAGTCTGATGGTCTGGAGATAGAAGCTGTTTTTCAGTCTCTCGGTCCCAGCTTTGATGCACCTGTACTGTCTCCGCCTTCTACATGGTAGCGGGTTAAATAGGCTGTGCCTCACTTGGCTGAGGTGCTTGATGATCTTAGCCTTCCTGTGACACCGGGTGCTGTAGATGTCTTGGAGGGTAAGCATTGTGTCCCCGGTGAGGTGTTGGGCTGACCGCACCACCCTCTGGAGAGCCCTGCGGTTGCAGGTGATGCAGTTGCCGTATCAGGTGGAGATATAGCTTGACAGAATGCTCTCGATATATCTGTACAAGTTCATGAGGGTCTTAGGGGCCAAGACAAATTTCATCAGCCTCTTGAGGTTGAAGAGGCGCTGTTGCGCCCTCTTCATAACGCTGTCGGTATGGAGGGGCAATTTCAGGTCCTCGGTAATGTGCCTGCCGAGGAACTTGAAGCTTTTGACCCTCTCCACTGCAGCATGTCAATGTGGATGCGGGCGTGCTCTCTCTGCTGCCTCCAGTAGTCCACAATCATCTCCTTTGATTTGTTGACATTGAGGGAGTGGTTATTTCCCTGGCACAACTCCATCAGGGCTCTCACCTCCTCTCTTTAGGGATCTTGTTGTTGTTGGTAATCAGGCCTAGCGCTGCTGTGTCGTCAGCAAACTTGATGATTGAGTTGGAGATGTTCACGACCATGCAGTCAGGGGTGAACAGGGAGTACAGGAGGGGGCTGAGCATGCACCCACTTAGGAAGTCTAGGATCCAGTTGCACAGGGTGGGGTTCAGACCGTGGTCCCTGAGCTTAGTGATGAGCTTGGAGGGCACTATGGTGTTGAAGGCTGAGCTGTAGTCGATGAATAGCATTCTTACATAGGCATTTCTCTTGTCCAGGTGGGATAGGGCAGTGTGCAGTGCAATGGCCATGGCGTCATCTGTATCACATCCGGACGTGATTAGGAGTCCCATAAGTTGGCGCACAATTGGCCCAGCATCGTCCAGGTTTGGCCGGGGTAGGCCGTCATTGTAAATAAGAATTTGTTCTTGACTGACTTGACCTGGTTAAATAAAGGTTAAAATAAAAATTCTAATGTTTTGAAATTCTGATGGGGAGGTATTGTAGTTGGTCTAGGGTGTCGGGTAACCTTGTCGTGGTTAAATGGAGGGCCCCACTTCTTCCTCTACTCCGGGTTCCGCGTTTTGAGGCAGCCCATGGAATGAATGGAGCTGCCTCGGGAAGTTCTAACAACCCGGATCTGTAGTGACACCTCTTGCACTGCGATGCAGTGCCATAGACCACTAAAGCTGTGTACTTCTATCCCAAGTAAGTGCCAACCTCTTTCCTTTTTCCATATGTTAGTGTTCTTTCTTAAGGCTTGATTGCTGATGAATAAGAAAAAAATGACCGAGGCCATGATGCTGAAACCTCATTGGTACAAAATAAAACACAAAAGAGACGAGCGTATTTTCTTTGAAAACTATCGATTTTGAAATAGCATCTATGTGCAGTACAAACTGTAGCATTAGACATAGACTATAAATGCATGTGGTCCTATGAGTGACATTTGAAGAGGGTTTGATATTTGAAGAGTCCTTTGAGTGAATGGCTATTGAATGATTATGCTCTGTAGTGTCTGACACGAGAGGGACAGTTGTAAAGATTGGTGTCACTCACTCCAGAACCAAACTGACAGAATATTTAGCTGTTCTTCAGTACGATTCTGAATCATACAGAAAAGAGCCATCTAAAGTGAATTTACAAGACGATCATTTTTTTTGTTGGCATTTCTTGAAGATAATGATGTTGCTTGGAGCTGTATGTTTGTGTGTGTCTGGTTGTGTGTGAGTTTGAGTGTGTACTGTTTGTTGTGTATGTATGTGTCTACAGTTGTGTGTGGGTGTGTGTGTACGCACACTTTTAGTTGACATTGAAATTGTCAAATCCACCAAAGCGAGAGCCTGAAAGCGAGAGATGTTGAATGTGTTTCTTGTCATGCCCCAGTCTTTCATCTGGGGTGTTATGTGGAGAGCTGCTTTGCAAGGGAAATGCATCTGGGCTTGGCAGCAAGATCTGTAAAATATAATCAGAGGGGCTGGAGTTGGAACTAGTTAGTTTGCCTGCAGGACTGCCAGCCCACATTCTGGCTGCTGTCAGATATATCATAAATATTTTCTCTGCCTCTCCCAACATTTCCTATAGACTAGGTTACAGCGCAAAATAGACTCGCTGGTCCATTGTAGTCTGTGGGGGTAGAGTCGTAGTGTCTTAAGTGGTATAGCATTAGAGACTCCATGCGGTTGTGTTAACATGCTATGGCTAAATGGAGATTACAGGCTCTTGTTCAGTGGTTCATTGGAACGCTTATTTGACAAGCAGAATGGTTTCATATGAAATATAATTCAACATTGCTCTGCACTGAAGCATGGAATGGGATACTTTCCAGGAGTCTCTTCCTAAAAATGTATTTCTAGTTTCATTACATTTGGCTTGAAGCAGCTTTCTACTCTGTTTCCGGCTTCATATATAGGCGAATGCCATAGGCTCCTTCATACAGCATATAGGCTAATGCCGCCATAAACCATAACCCAGGAGACTCTTCCAGTATGTGTGTGAGCAGTGGAAAGCTTCTATTAAATTAGCCTTGGAGTGCAGTGGAAATGTGAAGAATCCTGCCATGGCTGACTTGCCTTAGATTAGTGCACTGCACAGCACAGAGAAGGCTTATGTGTGTTGATGGAATATCGGTATGTATCTCACACATAGTTTGGCTTGTTCATTAGCTGTCTGTATTATTCTAATGCTATGCATATAGGGGATACAGCTTAGTGCATAAATTCAGACAGAAGGATTGTACCAATTGATAATTTACTTGAGAAATCATACAGACCTGAAGATAATGGTTTGGTTTGTCTGTGAGGACAGTACATTAGATAAAACCCTTCCTCAGTCATATTTGTTTAAAGCTGACAGCGTACGTTTGCGGAAATCAGATAATGTGCTTATCACCGGTGAAACTGAGCATTAGTGCTTGGCTATGCAAAAGGTCTGGCAAAGTGGCGATGACGCTTTCCCCCTAGGATATAAGCAACACACAAGACATTCAACAAACAAAATAACCGTGTAGCTCAAGTTATATTTGTCATGTAGAAAAATATCCACCCCCTCTGCACGACCACATTGTTATTTCAGCGTTGAGCTCGTTTTGCTCCCAGAAGTCCATTAAGTCTTAAAGAGACTAATAATTACAATCTAATATTCCCCTAAAGACAGGGGACTCAAACAAGCCGATGTAGAATCTCGCTGCTTGTGGTCAGGGGTTTAGAAACACTGCCTCAAGCTCTCCCTCACTCAGCACAACATAAGATAAATATATTGATATATTTACTTGGCTGGTGCTTGTATATTCAATCCGCCATGTGTGATGATCGTTTAGGGACAAGCACTGGAAATTAGCGCAAGCTAAGGTGTGATCGTCCAATTCATCTGACTTGTAAATTCAATATGTCAATGTTTTGGTATCAGTTCCTATACATAAATGGTGAAAATGAAATATGACACGATAGGGACCGTGTTTAAAGGACGATCTTTTCTGTGACACCCGTCTGCAGTCAGGAGAGTGGCATGGTGCCTCATGATCCTTGGCAACTCGCTGCATCACCATCCATCTTCATTAAGCCAGCCAGGAGACCAGTGATACGTCTTCTTGCTCTGGGTTAAGAAACAATTCATCCTTTACTGATCCAGTCACATTAGCTGCCATGTCACCACTCACCAGGCTTAGCGTATACCTGATGCACATTTTCACACAGGGTGAAGTGAGAGAGGGTGAGGCACTCAAGACTTCTAGCTAAATGAGATTGCAGTCAGACCTCAGGCTGTAAACTAAGTAAATGTGTGGCAGCACATCAGATATTTTCCTCCTCCTTTCCTAAATACACCTTTTAGCAACAGTAATTGATATTGATGCCTGTCGTTTGAAGCTGGTCGTAAATCACGGCCTGTGATAGGAGGAAATAGTTATGGATTGAGAGGCCGGGGCTCTGGCAGTAAGAGCTGAGTTAAGAGCGAACGAGTACCTGTCGCCTTTTAATGATGTGTTGTTTCCATGTGTCGCTTGCTCCTGGTAGGTAGGGAGGGAGGGGTGTGTGACAGGGCTGATTGATGAAGTTGCACTGACTTGTACTTCTGGGCTCAGGCCTCCTACAATGCATTTTAGTTGTGCTTTCACAATCGATGCCTAATTAGAAGCAGTGACCGCTCTCTAGCGCTGGACGGACTTTGGACGGCTTTGTTTTGTTTCTGTGCACTGCGTCATGCATGCAGAACAATTTAGATTGTGAGAAAAACTTTGTTACTCTTACCCAAAGGAATAAGCTATTTTGAGAATGTGGTTCATTCAACTTAACATAGTTAAGTGAATATGTTTTGTTCTAGATTCTTTTATGTGAAAAAGAGGTTTCGACCCCACACAGTTGTCTCTGCACATTCACCATATGTGACAGTCAGTCAGCTTGTTTTCGCCCTAAAGTTCAGGACGTCTCTCCAAATGTATTAATTCTGAAACGTGCCCTTGTCGTAGCACCATTTTTCACACACTGCTTACAAGTGCAGAGCAATCAGTCTGCTCGCAAACTGTGTTCGACAACACCCCCTCCCTTCCCCTCCCGTCCCAGATTCGCCCTCGAAAATGAATGGAAAGGCAAATTAATTTGTGCGCTTCGTTGCTTTTTGTATCGACTCGTTTCCAGTTGGGCTGTGGTCATTAGCAGGAGATAATTTGAGCGGGGGACGCGGCTCAGGGCCCATCAGTCAGACAACGCCAACAAACACATCTCATCTGTTTCCCTGATGAAGTGGAGGATCACTGCAATGGTTTAGCGGGCGTAATCAGGCAAGGGCTGACGAACAACGTTCACACATGGTCTGGTATCCTAGCGCTTAGCTCCCCAGTCTGTATTGATGTGGTCGTCATGCCAGTATATCTAATTCCTGAGAGCGAGAGATAGATGTTGAGATGGGAAGCCAGAAAAAGACAGAGAGATGGGGTTATAATATTTTAAAGGATATTTGTCGAATAAAGATTTTGTATGATTTTGCTAACAGCTTGTAGATGAATTATTAGCTATATCATTATGCACATAATTGATGCTTTTATGTACCTTACCTAAAACAGCATGTAGTGCTTGTAACTCAGGAATGACTGTGAAACAATAGACATGGGTAAGAGAATGTAATAGTGCAGGGTTAATCAAATCACCTTTCTGTCTGCCCTCAGGTGCTAATCTGCCCTTAATTGAAATAATTGTCATGAATCAGAAGGCAAGCTGCCCCTTGAGGTCTGAATTATCCCATCCTTCCTAATAGTGATTGGATTTAGGAAAGTAATTTAACTCCTTACCGCCTGAGGCATCAAGGTATGGGAAGAAAAACCTTGCTTTATAAATAGTACATTGGTTTAACATGTTTTGTGTGGTAGAAGTTCATATTTTCACACTTGAGAAAGAAAGTAAGAAACACTTTGCCTTCTCAAGGAGAGAATTGTGGTAATCAAAGAGATTTGTTGGTTTCTCATTCTGTTTTATGTGTGTGGTTGTTTGTCTGGTGTGTCTTGATGTGAGTGTGTGTTGTGGTGAGAAGAGATGGGCTCTCATGTCTGGTAGACATTAGACAGAGAGAGAGAGGAAGGGAGAGAGGCAGAGGGGGGCCAGATAGTTCACTCTGGTGGCACATTACATTATTTGCCTTGTGGAACGAGCCCTGAGGGACTCCCAGAGAAGAAAAGACTGCTGTTTGGAACACTGTCTCTGTGTGTGGCATAGAACTGCTTTCCGAGCCGAGGAGAGAGACAGACACAAAGATATTGCCTAGCCTCAGACTCTGAAGATGGACAGCTCATTCCAAGCACTGTCAGCAATGTGACAAGACAATTCCACTAAAATGAAGCGGAATGGGAAATATTTCCTCTTGCTCTTTCTTCTCATCTGCCGATGGAATGGATAAATAAAAACCAGCACACAGAAAATGCTCTCCTTCTATGACCCTGAAAACCAACTATGTCTTTGAAAAGTAAACAGCACTGTGTTCAGTACTGCTAGCCTAGCGCTGCAGTCTAGTAATCCTTTGTAGATTGGCATTGGAATAACATTAATTGTTAATCAAATTTAAAACAGAAATATTCCTTAAATATACAGGAAATTCCCACTGTATTGGTATAGTAGTGAACACGACACCACCCAGTGTATTAGGCAGCCAGAGGTGTCACAGAGGGAGTTCAGCAGGACAGTACTCCCAGTACTCCCATGTATGCCAGGTCATTTCAGTATCACGTTCAGCTGACAGTAGGTATTACTGTATTTTTCCCATTCAGGCAGGCCGGAGATGTGTATTGTTATGAGTACTAGTAGTTGTGTAGAATCTCGCTGCTTGTGGTCAGGGGTTTAGAAACACTGCTTCAAGCTCTCCCTCACTCAGCACAACATAAGATAAATATATTGATATATTTACTTGGCTGGTGCTTGTATATTCAATCCGCCATGTGTGATGATCGTTTAGGGACAAGCACTGGAAATTAGCGCAAGCTAAGGTGTGATCGTCCAATTCATCTGACTTGTAAATTCAATATGTCAATGTTTTGGTATCAGTTCCTATACGTAAATAAATGGTGAAAATGAAATATGACACGATAGGGACCGTGTTTAAAGGACGGTCTGCTCTGTGACACCCGTCTGCAGTCAGGAGAGTGGCATGGTGCCTCATGATCCTTGGCAACTCGCTGCATCATCATCCATCTTCATTAAGCCAGCCAGGAGACCAGTGATACGTCTTCTTGCTCTGGGTTAAGAAACAATTCATCCTTTACTGATCCAGTCACATTAGCTGCCATGTCACCACTCACCAGGCTTAGCGTATACCTGATGCACATTTTCACACAGGGTGAAGTGAGAGAGGGTGAGGCACTCAAGACTTCTAGCTAAATGAGATTGCAGTCAGACCTCAGGCTGTAAACTAAGTAAATGTGTGGCAGCACATCAGATATTTTCCTCCTCCTTTCCTAAATACACCTTTTAGCAACAATCATTGATATTGATGCCTGTCATTTGAAGCTGGTCTTAAATCACGGCCTGTGATAGGAGGAAATAGTTATGGATTGAGAGGCCGGGCTCCAACAGTATGCAGTATCACATTCAGCTGACAGCAGGTATTACTGTATTTTTCCCATTCGGGCAGCCTGGAGATGTGTATTGTTATGAGTAGTAGTAATTGTGGGATTCTGCTGGCGGGGTTGATCCCAGGCTCATGTGAATAATGCATTGTTGTAAAGAGTATTTATTTTTTTACCCAGATTTTAGCAGGTAAGTTGACTGAGAACACATTCTCATTTACAGCAATGACCTGGAGAATAGTTACAGGGTAGAGGAGGGGCATCAATGAGCCAATTGTAAACTGGGGATGATTAGGTGACCATGATGGTATGAGAGCCAGATTGGGAATTTAGCCAGAACACCGGGGTTAACACCCCTACTCTTACAGTAAGTGCCATGGGATCTTTAGTGACCACAGAGAGCCAGGATACCCGTTTAACGTCCCATCCAAAAAGACAGCACCCTAAACAGGGCAATGTCCCCAATAACTGACCTGGGGCATTGAGATATTTTTTTTAGACCAGAGGAAAGAGTGCCTCCTACTGGCCCTTCCAGCAGCATCTGGTCTCCCATCCAGGACCTACCCTGCTTAGCTTCAGAGGCAAGCCAGCAGTGTGTGTGTGTGTGTGTGTGTGTGTGTGTGTGTGTGTGTGTGTGTGTGTGATGAACCCATCGTAAGCAGCACAGCAGGGTATTCTGATCCATCCTGCAGAGGGCTCGAAATAGAATTTCAGATGTGTGACACAACGATGTTGTCGTCTTGCCTGTCCTTCTGTCAGAGCAGGCTCCCCTCTCTTATCCACTGTCCCCCCCCTTTCTCTCCCCCTGAGACAGCCTGGGTTAGCAGCGCTTCTCCCTCATCTTCTCTATAATCGCACTGAAATGGAGAATGAGGCTGGGGGAGACACTGTGAGAGGAAACACAATTGCATGTTACACATTTCTAGTAGTATAACAGGCTTGTAGAAGCAGGCTATGACGTGGTGTACTGTGTTGTTAACCTGTTGCTTCTACCCGGGACGCTTGCGTCCCAACTAGAGCTCTGGAAATGCAAATGCGCTACGCTAAATGCTAATAGTATTAGTTAAAACTCAAAAGTTCATTAAAATACACATGCAGGGTATCGAATTAAAGCTACACTCGTTGTGAATCCAGGCAACAAGTCAGATTTTTAAAATGCTTTTAGGCGAAAGCATGAGAAGCTATTATCTGATAGCATGCAACACCCCAAAAGACCCACAGGGGACGTAAACAAAATAATTAGCATTTCGGCGTTACACAAACCGCACAATAAAATAGAAAACATTCATTACCTTTCACCATCTTCTTTGTTGGCACTCCTAGATGTCCCATAAACACTATTTGGGTCTTTATTTCGATTAAATCAGCGATAAGCGATAAAATTCATCAGGAGGCGATGTAAAGATCATTAGCTGTCCGTCTGGAAAAATGTCCGGCTAGAAACTCAACGAAAATATCCGGTCCTAGACCGGATTAGATACGGTGTCCTGTATGTGTTTGACCAAGAAAAAACTCGAAGGGAAATGACAAGACTCTAGACACCCTGTGGAAGCTGTAGGTACTGCAACCTCTGTCAATTAATTGTGGTTCACGTTTATCAATGGGTTCAAGTAGCGCATGGATATATTTTCCCCATTTTCAGTGATCAGTTTTTCCTGTGCTTTTCGATGTAAATGCCGTTCTGGTAAAGCCACAGCAGTGATTTAACCAGTTTTTTAAACGTCTGAGTGTTTTCTATCCACACAGACTAAGCAAATGCATATACTATATTCCTGGCATGAGTAGCAGGGCGCTGAAATGTTGCGCGATTTTTAACAGAATGTTCAAAAAAGTAGAGGGTCGACTGAAGAGGTTAAGCATGAATTAACCTGCAGTGTAGCCTTGCCTGTTAGACTCCTTTGTGCTTCCTTTCATGATTAATTGGTCAGTGAAATGAGACTCTAGAGACAAGTTCCCCCTCTCAGTCTCATAGTATCATCTGTGTACGTTCGTGTGTGTGTGTGTGTGTGTGCATGCGTGCGTGCACGTATGTGTGTGTGTCAGAGTGGTTATGTCAGTACGTGTTCAGAGCACAGGGGAGCCCGCCGCTGTGATGCCATGGTTGTGTGTGTGGAGGAGTTGAGAAATGAGCCTGTGTATGTGTGTTTGTGCTGGGAAGGCCTACTCAAATGTCTGCTTAACATTCTACAGGTTTTCTGAGCAAGTTGCCCCCCTGGAACACATGTACACCACCATCACCATCGTCACTGCCGCTTCCATCCTTTAATGACATTATTATTTGTGCCATTATTGTTTCCTCAAAACTGGAAATTCTATGGCAACAAAAGAAAAATGTCTCTTGGTGGGTGGTCATAGATAAATGATACCCTGACAAACATAAAAGACTTGCCCTTTCCTTTAGCTAAGTCCTATGACATTGGCATAACAAGCAGAGCGAGATAAGTGTGGAGCGGGGGTGTTTTTATTTGCATACATCTGGGAGTTGTTGGAACAAGCCGCTGTTTAGCATCCGTCGGTGAGAAATGGCTCCAGTGTCTCCACACTGATGAATACAAGTGGCTGTGAATGAGGAAACAGCTCAGCCCTTGGCTGCATATCTTTATCTCATGAGGGGTTGGATGAAATTAAACAATTTAGTAGAATTCAAGCCTGAATGTTGTTATTACCATAATGTTATATAGTTTTATATTCCTGAAGGTACACCTGGGACAAAGCACAGTCACAGTATCTAAAATGTTATCTTAGCACTTGTTCAGATTGAGTGCAGTGGACAGCTGTAAAGGGAGTGGGACAATGTAAATAATAGGGAATAAAAGGGATGATGTCTGTCAAACCCTTATTCCCAGTGAAGCTGAGTTCACAGGGGTGAAGCTGAGTTCACAGGGGTGAAGCTGAGTTCACAGGGGTGAAGCGGAGTTCACAGGGGTGAAGCGGAGTTCACAGGGGTGAAGCGGAGTTCACAGGGGTGAAGCGGAGTTCACAGGGGTGAAGCGGAGTTCACAGGGGTGAAGCGGAGTTCACAGGGGTGAAGCTGAGTTCACAGGGGTGAAGCGGAGTTCACAGGGGTCAGAGCAAACCCTGATTACATTTTGTTTGTCTGTTTGCTCCAGATTAAGGACTGGGATAAAGCCTAGTTTTCTCCCTCATGATGTAAAGTGAGGCTTTCTCTTGGCGTCGTCCTCAGGTGCTCAGCTGATGAAAAGTGTAATCTAACCCTCCAGGGAAAGCTGCAGTAGCACTTCCGAAATAATGTTGCTTAAATTATAGTGGGACCTGGGGAGAAAATGGCAGTGGATTGGAAGTGAGGCATGATTCTGGATCGTCATTTAGCGGTGTTGATCTTGCATCATCATTTACATTGAAGTGACGTGATGACGCTGCAGTTGATAGCAGTCGTCTTACAGGCTCCTGTTTTGTGTTGTTTTTTTACGCTGATCTGAACTTTTTTGTACATAATGTCTCCGCCATCATTTCCTATTACCGAAAACAGCTTCTGTACATCATAACAGCAATCAATAACCTTGATATGGACCAACATTTATACTTCAATGAGTCGGCAGCTCTGGAATTTGTTTACTCCGGAACAGGCCCTAATCCCCGAGACTCGAAACCACTCAATATTAGGAAGGTGATATATACTCAGTGTACATCTTGCTGGTTTTTCTATGCATCGTCAAGACTGGACGGCAGACTCGAGTAAGACGAAGGGAGGAGGGGAATGTCTCTTTATTAACAACAGCTGGTGCGCAATCTCTAATGTTAAGGAAGTCTCAAGTTTAAATCTCATGATAAGCTGTAGACCATACTATTTACCAATATTATTCATAGCTGTCTATTTAACACCAAAAACTGATGCTGGTACTAAGACTACACTCAACGAGTTGTATAGGGCCATAAGCAAACAAGAAAATGCTTGTTCAGATGCTGCGTTTCTTATGGCCGGGGATTTGAATGTAGGGATATTGACATTCGTTTTGCTTCATGTTTACCAGCATGTCACCTGTGCAACTAACTCTAGATCACCTTTACTCCACATGCAGAAACTCAGACAAGGCCCTCCCTTGACCTCCTTTTGGCAAATCAGACCATAACTCTATCTTCCTATCTTCCTGCTTACAAGCAAAAACTCAAACGGGAAGTACCAGCGAGAATGGAATATGTTTCGGGATTCATCCGATAACATTGAGCAGTTAACCACTTCAGTCACCGGCTTCATTAATAAATGCATCGACGACATCATCCCCACAGTGACCTTACGTACAAACCCCAACCAGAAGCCATGGATTACAGACATCTGCATTGAGCTAAAGGCTAAAGCTGCCGCTTTCAAGGAGCGGGATACTAATCTGGACGCTTATAAGACCTCCGACAAGCCATCAAACAGGCAAAGCGCCAGTACAGGACTAAGATTGAATCCTACTACGTCGGCTCTGACACTCAACGGATGTTGGCAGGGCTTGCAAACTATCACGGATTACAAAGGGAAACTCAGCCACGAGCTGCCCAGCAACACAAGTCCAACAAATGAGCTAAATGCCTTCTATGCTCGCTTCGAGGTAAGCAACACTGAACCATGCATGAGAGCACCAGCTGTTCGGATGACTTCGTTATCTCACTTTCCGTAGACGATGTAAGACCTATAAACAGGTTAACATTCGTGAAGCCGCAGGGCCGGATGGAATACCAGGAAGCATACTCAGAGCATGTGCTGAGCAGCTGCCAAGTGTCTTCACTGACATTTTCAACATATCCCAGACCTCAGACCTTCATAGACCCCTGCCCAAGAGTGCCAAAGTACCCTACCTAAATGACTATCACATCTATAGCCATGAAATGCTTTGAAATTGCTGGTCATGGTTCACATCAACACCATCATCCCAGACACCCTGGACCCACTCCAATTCGCAAACCGCCCCAACAGATCCACAGATGAGGCAATCTCTATTGCACTCCACACTGCCCTCACCCACCTGGACAAATTAATACCTATGTAAGAACGTTGTTCATTGATTACAGCTCAGCATTCAACACCATAGTCCCTTCCAAGCTCATCACAAAGCTCAGGACCCTGGGACTGAATACCTACCTCTGCATCTAGATCCTGGACTTCCTGACGGGCCGCCCCCAGGCGGTTGAGGGTAGGCAACAACACATCTGCCACACTCACCATCAACACGGGGGCCCCTCAGGGGTGTGCGCTTATTCCTGTGCTGTACTCCCTATTCACCCATGACTGCGTCGCCACGCACGACTCCAACACTATCGTGTCGTTTACTGACGACACGACAGTGGTAGGACTGATCACATATGATGATGAAGCCACCTATAGGGAGGAGGTCAGAGAACTGTCAGTTTGGTGACAGGGCAACAACCTCTCCCTCAAGACCAGCAAGACAAAGAAACTCATCATGGTCTACAGGAAACAGAGGGCTGTGTACACGGGTGTCCACATCACTAAGGAATTAACATGGTGCACAGTTGTGAAGAGGTCAGGAGGCTGAAAAGATTTGGCATCCTCAAAAAGTTCTATACCAGTACCATTGTGATCATTTTGACTGGCTGCATCACCGCTTGGTATGGCAACTGCCAGGCACCCGACCGTGAGGCGCTACAGAGGATGGTGAGTTCGGCCCTGTACATCACTGAGGCTGAGCTCCCTGCCATCCAGGACCTCTATACCAGGCAGTGTCAGAGAAAGGCCCAACATTTTTTTGAAAACTCCAGCCAACCAAGCCATAGACGGTTCTCTCTGCTACTGCATGGTAAGTGGTACCAGTGAATCAAGTCTGGGACCAACAGGACCCTGAATAGCTTCTACCCCCAAGCCATAAGACTGCTAAACAAGACAGCTAAATAGCTAATCAAATGGCTACCAGGAATACCTGCATTGACCCTTTTTTACACTGACTCTATACGCGCACACTGGATACTACCCACATATTCCCACATATTCACACACACTTACACAGACACCCCAACACAAACACACATACAAACAACATGTGTGCACATGCGTACTGACTCCACATTCTCACACACATACTCACTCACTCCCACACACACCCACCCACCCACCCACACACACTTTCACACTGACCACATATGTTGCGACTACTGCTCCACACACACTCATGGCATTCTCTCACACAGCTTCATGAGGTAGTCACCTGAAATGCGTTTCAATCAACAGGTGTGCCTTGTTAAAAGTTCATTTGTGGAATTTCTTTCCTTTTGAATGCGTTTAAGCCAATCAGTTGTGTTGTGACAAGGGAGGGGTGGTATACAGAAGATAAACCTATTTGGTAAAAGACCAAGTCTATATTATGGCAAGAACAGTTCAAATAAGCAAAAATAAATGACAGTCCATCATTACTTAAGATATGAAGGTCAGTCAATGCAGAACGTTTCAAGAACTTTGAAAGTTTCTTCAAGCGTAGCGCAAAAACCATCAAGCGCTATGATGAAACTGGCTCTCATGAGGACCGCCACAGGAAAGGAAGACCCAGAGTTATCTCTGCTGAAGAGGATAAGTTCACTTACCAGTCTCAGAAATTGCAGCCCAAATAAATGCTTCACAGAGTTCAAGTAACAGAAGTTCAACATCAACTGTTTAGAGGAGACTGTGGGAATCAGGCCTTCGTGGTCGGATTTCTGCAAAGAAACCGCCACTAAAGAAGAAGAAGAGATTTGCTTGGGCCAAGAAACACAAGCAATGGACATAAGACTGGTGGAAATCTGATGAGTCCAAATTTGAAATATTTGCTTCCAACCGCCGTGTCTTTGTGAGACGCAGAGTAGGTGAATGGATGATCTCCGCATGTGTGGTTCCCACAGTGAAGCATGAAGGGGGAGGTGTGGTGATGCTTTGCTGGTGAGTCCCACTATCATTTGTTTTTCAACAATACAATGACCCAACACACCTCCAGGCTGTGTAAGGGCTATTTGACCAAGAAGGAGAGTGATGAAGTGCTGCATCAGATGAGCTGGCCTCCACAATCACCCGACCTCAACCCAATTGAGATGGTTTGGGATGAGATGGTTTGGGATGAGTTGGACCGCAAAGTGAAGGAAAAGCAGTTGTTGGAAAAGCATTCCAGGTGGATGAGAGAATGCCAGGAGTGTGCAAACACTTCTTTGGTTATGTAAATGTAAATGTACTATATGATTCCATATGTGTTATTTCATAGTTTTGCTGTCTTCACTATTATTCTACATGGTAGACAATAGTGAAAATAGATAAAAACCCTTGAATGAGTAGTTGTGTCTAATCTTTTGACTGGTACTGTATATATTTAAAAAATATATTTTTCTCTGCATTGTTGGAAAAGGACCTGTAAGTAAGCATTTCACTGTTAGTTCACCTGTCGTTTACAAAGCATGTGACAAATTACATTTGATTTGATTTACCTGTATTGATCCTGGGTCATCATTTACATTTACCTGTGTTGATCCTGGGTCATCATTTACATTTACCTGTATTGATCCTGGGTCATCATTTACATTTACCTGTATTGATCCTGGGTCATCATTTACATTTACCTGTGTTGATCCTGGGTCATCATTTACATTTACCTGTGTTGATCCTGGGTCATCATTTACATTTACCTGTATTGATCCTGGCTTGTCGTTAGCTGTATTGATCCTGGGTCATCATTTACATTTACCTGTATTGATCCTGGGTCATCATTTACATTTACCTGTATTGATACTGGCTTGTCGTTAGCTGTATTGATCCTGGGTCATCATTTACATTTACCTGTATTGATCCTGGGTCATCATTTACCTGTATTGACCAGGGGTCATCCTTTACATTTACCTGTGTTGATCCTGGCTTGTCGTTAGCTGTATTGATCCTGGGTCATCATTTACATTTACCTGTATTGATCCTGGCTTGTCGTTAGCTGTATTGATCCTGGGTCATCATTTACATTTACCTGTATTGATCCTGGGTCATCCTTTACATTTACCTGTATTGATCCTGGCTTGTCGTTTAGCTGTATTGATTCTGGGTCATCATTTGCATTTACCTGTATTGATCGGGGGTCATCCTTTACATTTACCTGTGTTGATCCTGGATTATCGTTAGCTGTATTGATCCTGGGTCATCATTTACCTGTGTTGACCAGGGGTCATCCTTTACATTTACCTGTGTTGATCCTGGATTGTCGTTTAGCTGTATTGATCCTGAATCATTATTTTGCTGTGTTGTCTCTGGATCTAACACAGCTAAATGACGATCCAGGATCAACACATCTAGGCCTAAATGATGATCCTGGATTAACACAAATTCATATCAAAGGTAATGTATGTAAATGAGGTAATACATGCCTGTTCCTAATGCATATCCATTTTTCATTAGACATTGTTGGCATTTGAGCCTTTTCACTCGCCAGCAATTGCTCATTTTTATGATGGATCAATTTTGGTTAAATTAGCGCAGTAGCTACAGTATATAGATTTTTTGGCAGATTACGACAGCTAACATTATATGCCTCCTAAACCCTAATTATCTAAGTGATTCTCCTCCCTTCTCCCTCTCATCACTGTGTCCAAAACATGCTGCCTCATATGTCAAGTAGATGTTGCGCACACACAACTGCTGTGTACAGTTAAAGCCACCGAGGCGATAGCTCATTTTTAATTGCTTTATAATTATGACTACACAAATTCACGGCTGGAGGATGGGTCATTTTCTTTATGCTGATTTATTATGCCTTATGATCATGCTAGGAACCAGACATGTTTGAATCACCCCATGGCATTATTTATAGTAGATTGTGAGATACAAGAGCCCCCCCCCCACACACACACACACACACACACACACACACTAGCCTTTCTATGCTACAGTATAAATTGGCAGTGGTAGCTCTGTGTTAAAGCCAGACAGGCTGTACTTTCCCCCCTGGTTTCTGGTGCACACAGACAGGCAGGGAGAGAGGAAGGGAAGGAAGAAGGGAGGGAGGGAAGGAATGTGAGCCTGCCAGTCGCCCACCAGACTGCCCTTCTGCAGTCAGTTCACCCACTCTCAAGGACAGTACTGTCTAGCCGCATGCCCTCTCTCCCTCTCTCTCTTTTTGTCTTTCTACCTCTGCCAGGCTGCATGACAATGAACCAGAGTAAATATATAACATTAATTGGCAGTGTGATCATTTAGAGCCCATAATCCCTGAGCAACTATTGCTTTTATGATAAACGCTTGGCAGTCCACATTATGCTGCTACCTCTGCTGTGAGATAGATAGGGAGAGGGGGTGGGGAAGAGAAATGGAGAGGGGGGGTTGCGAGAGAGATAGGGGGCTGAGAGAGATGGAGTGATAGAGGGGGAGTTGAGGGAGAGATCAGTGTATGTTGGGGGATTAGTTTCATTGCACCACTGAGGAGGAGTGGAGTGTTTTACAAGGCCAGCGCGACTCTCCCTCTTACCACCACTCAATTACATTGACATATTGAAGGTAAAGAGGTAGGACTCTTTGTATCACCTCTCTGAAATGTAGCCTAGTGATGGAAAAAGTGACATGGATGAAACATAAAGTTCTAAAATATGTAATAAAGTGATTTTAGCTTAATGGTTTAATGCCTAATTCCCTCCATCAGACTCTCTGTCAACTACAGCATGCCAAATGTGAAGCTATCAGTCAGTTGCCATTTTGTCTCTCTGACTACTTTTCTATAAAAGAGTCTTCACTATTTCTACTTTACTAATGCATTAGATACCTTACTATCTAGTGTGATATATCATGAGGACAAAGGACATCTGAGTGAACACACCACTATAATCTGTGTCTCCAATTCCTTTTCACAGTGGGCTCTAGTCTGTAGCCTATAACCCTACTAAAGACAAAGCACCTGGCCTCATGGGGACATTTTATTGGCTGTGAACCAAGCATCCATCTCCATCACCATGTCACCTTCAAACAGGTGGGGAGATCGGGAGGGGAGGGTGGCGAGGGAGGGGAAGATGGGGAAAGAGGTGTAGAGGGTGGGGACAGGGCAGTCTTGCTAGATTTGTCATCCCTGAGCCTCTTCAGCCCCGCTGTGACAGCAGAGCATTTCATCTTCCTCCCCATTCATCCTGGATACAGACAGACAGAGAACCACGAGAAGAGAAAAAGCATAAATAATACACGTTCTCTCTCTGCTGCCTGCCATCTCACACACAGCCCCACTACATGGTGGTGTAACAAAGAAGCACATACTGTATACAGTGCCTTCAGAAAGTATTCCAACCCCTCGTCTTATTTATTTATTTATTTCACCTATATTTAACCAGGTAGGCAAGTTGAGAACAAGTTCTCTTTCACAATTGTGACCTGGCCATTCCACATTATTCCACATTATGTTGTGTTACAGCCTGAATTCAAAATGTATTAAATGTTTTTTCCCTCTCAACCATCTACATACAATACACCATAATGACAAAGTGAAAACATGTTTTTAGAAACTTCAGCAAATGTATTGAAAATGTACAGAAATATCTCATTTACGTAAGTATTCACACCCCTGGGTCAATACTTTGTAGAAGCACCTTTAGCAGCAATTACAGATGTGAGTCTTTCTGGGAAAGTCTCTAAGAGCTTTCCACATCTGGATTGTGTAACATTTGCCCATTTATTTTTTTCATTCATTCTTTTAAGCTCTGTCAAATTGGTTGTTGATCATTGCTAGGTCTTGCCATAGAGTTTCAAGTAGATTTAGATCAAAACTGTAATTTGGCCGCTAAGGAACATTTATTGTCTTCTTGGTAAGCATTTCTTGTATTGGATTTGCCCCAAACATAACATAACAATTTGAATTCAGGACAAAAAGTGAATTGCTTTGTCAAATGTTTTGCAGTATTACGTTAGTGCCTTGTTGCAAACAGGATGCATGTTTTTGAATATGTTTTATTCTGTACAGGCTTCCTTCTTTTCACTCTGTCAATTAGGTTAGTATTGTTGTTGCGCTACAATGTTGTTGATCCACCCTCAGTTTTCTCCTATCCCAGCCATTAAACTCTCTAACTGTTTTAAAGTCACCATTGGCCTCATGGTGAAATCCCTGAGTGGTTTCCTTCCTCACCGGCAACTTAGTTAGGAAGGGCAGCTGTATCTTTGTAGTGACTGGGTGTATTGATACAGAATCCAGGCTGTATGACATCTGGCCATGATTGGGAGTCCCATAGGGTGGCGCACAATTGGCCCACCGTCATCTGGGTTTGTAAATAAATTAAGGTTAAATAAAAATGTAAAATAAATTTCAAAAATACATCATCCAAAGTGTAATTATTAACTTCACTACGCTCAAAGGGATATTCAATTCTTGCTTTTTCTGTTTTTACCCATCTACCAATAGGTGCCCTTCTTTGCGAGGCATTGGAAAACCTCTGGACTTTGTGTTTGAATCATTTGTGTTTGAAATTAGGACCTGCTTATATGTGGATGTTTTATGTAGCGACAGGGATGGTCAGGGTGTTTGGTTGTGCATGATGATGACTCCTCCAAGGGGTACAGTGATGTCCACTGTGGAGAGAGAGGGGAGTTCAAGATAGCCCTGTGGTCATCCAATAAACTGTAGTGTAATGAAAAAGAGGAGTAAGATATTTAACTATTTATAATTTGGATTATCTTTGGTAACCCTAGCCTTATTCTGATCTAATTTCATGCTAGCCCTATAGCCCATTATGATATAATATTATGTAGCACATTAAACCATTCAGTGTCTCTGACATAACTCAATACAGTTCTGTCTTTGTATGTAATGTAATTCCATGCAGCATCCATTGATCTCCTTATTTACGCTCCTCCTCTGACTTTGACTCCAAATACAGCTTTTAGGACCTGAATCATGCGGAGCAGCAATTTCCAGATGACAGGTTTTACAGAGTGGAAATAAAGAAATCAATCCATCTGTCAACAACTTCAGAGACAGCTTTATTGTAGTGGGAGAAAGGAGGAGGGTCTGTGTTCAGATGAGGCTGTAGTGTGGAAGGGAGCAGGGTCTGTGTTCAGATGGGGCTGTAGTGTGGAAGGGAGCAGGGTCTGTGTTCAGATGGGGCTGTAGTGTGGAAGGGAGCAGGGTCTGTGTTCAGATGGGGCTGTAGTGTGGAAGGGAGCAGGGTATGTGTTCAGATGGGGCTGTAGTGTGGAAGGGAGCAGGGTCTGTGTTCAGATGGGGCTGTAGTGTGGAAGGGAGCAGGGTCTGTGTTCAGATGGGGCTGTAGTGTGGAAGGGAGCAGGGTCTGTGTTCAGATGGGGCTGTAGTGTGGAAGGGAGCAGGGTATGTGTTCAGATGGGGCTGTAGTGTGGAAGGGAGCAGGGTCTGTGTTCAGATGGGGCTGTAGTGTGGAAGGGAGCAGGGTCTGTGTTCAGATGGGGCTGTAGTGTGGAAGGGAGCAGGGTCTGTGTTCAGATGGGGCTGTAGTGTGGAAGGGAGCAGGGTCTGTGTTCAGATGGGGCTGTAGTGTGGAAGGGAGCAGGGTCTGTGTTCAGATGGGGCTGTAGTGTGGAAGGGAGCAGGGTCTGTGTTCAGATGGGGCTGTAGTGTGGAAGGGAGCAGGGTATGTGTTCAGATGGGGCTGTAGTGTGGAAGGGAGCAGGGTATGTGTTCAGATGGGGCTGTAGTGTGGAAGGGAGCAGGGTCTGTGTTCAGATGGGGCTGTAGTGTGGAAGGGAGCAGGGTCTGTGTTCAGATGGGGCTGTAGTGTGGAAGGGAGCAGGGTATGTGTTCAGATGGGGCTGTAGTGTGGAAGGGAGCAGGGTCTGTGTTCAGATGGGGCTGTAGTGTGGAAGGGAGCAGGGTATGTGTTCAGATGGGGCTGTAGTGTGGAAGGGAGCAGGGTCTGTGTTCAGATGGGGCTGTAGTGTGGAAGGGAGCAGGGTCTGTGTTCAGATGGGGCTGTAGTGTGGAAGGGAGCAGGGTATGTGTTCAGATGGGGCTGTAGTGTGGAAGGGAGCAGGGTCTGTGTTCAGATGGGGCTGTAGTGTGGAAGGGAGCAGGGTCTGTGTTCAGATGGGGCTGTAGTGTGGAAACTGTGATCTAGAGCAGATGACAATGATAGGGCTAGGCTGGAGAAATCACAGCGGTGCTGGTGGATGATTGTGGATGTCCTGATGGCTGGTGGAGCATGGCAGGAAACAGTGTTTCCCCTTCTCCTAGTTGTCATTGTGTTGCTGATCGAGTTACTCTGTATGATTGATTGATTTGATTGCTTGATGAGAACATCTATGCTATATGATAGGGGTACTCAGGTACTATTTGAGAATGTCCGGTCACACAAATGTCCTAGGTGGCAAAGGTCCAGATGGATAATGTAATTGATCGGCATAGTAACAAACCCCTACCTCACAACCCCAATCTGTTCACACCCTTCTTGTTGGCTCAGAGAAAATGTTGCAGTTTTAAAGCTAATTTCTTGCAATTCTACGCATTCTTCCATGTTTTATGTGTGTTTATATGATACCAGAGGTCGAAGCCCGACCAAGTAATTGACCCCATTCTGGGTCCAGGTCCGCGTTCCGCCAGTTGAGTATGGGGGCTATATGACGCTGATCTGCCATTGGATCTGCCACACTATATGATCAAACAATTGAATTTGGATCCAAATATGGATTCAGAATGAATATTTCTTAAGGTACAGAATCTCTTATTGTACGTTTATCTGTCACCGTGATTCCGGTAGATATTCATGGCGGTTAAACACTTCGGACTACATTGAATCCCCCTTAAAGATGCACTATGCAGAAATATCTCTATTTCCTGGTTTCTAAAATTCTAATAGTTTGTCTAATTTCAGTTTGTGACAAAACAAGCAAGTATAGTGTAGAGAATCATTGTTCCATCTAAACCGCTGTGAAAATATATTTTCCATTACCTAAAAAAATTGTATTTTAAAATGTTTGAAGCTGGTGTACAAAACCAAAGGTAAGAGATGCAAAAACGAAATGTAAGGACAGGGAGCATAGAAATGGCACACACAGAACACATCTACCGCTTTATAGACTTGTTTTCAATGAGAATGACAGATCTATAACTCACATTTATATGTGCATTTGGTTGGGTCGCCCAAAAAGTTACATATTGCAGAATTAATAATTTATATAAAGCTATCTATATAAACCCACCACCGGCCCAGGTGATAGGCCCAGGACAATAGTGGTCAAGTTCCTGAGATTCAAGGACAAGGTAGCTGTTCTTGAAAGAGCCAAGAACTTGAGAGGAACGTATATCTTCCTCAACGAGGACTATCCTGAAGCTGTGCACCAGAAGAGGAAAGAACTGATCCCAGCCATGAAAACTGCCAGAGCGCGTGGGGACATTGCTTACATCCGTAATGACAGGCTCATTGTTCACCCTCCCTCTCAGAAGCCTGGAAGGTATAAGAGAGCCAAGCCTATGGGTTCATGGCTTCCACCCCGCAGCGCACACACACACACACACACACACACCAATTGATTAATGGACTACTGAATGTATGTTTTTTTCTTCTGCTTTGTTTGCTCTTTTCAGTATTATGTCTATCTCTGATAAGCTACCCAGGAAAGGGCTGAAAATAGCCCATATTAATATATGTAGCCTTAGAAATAAGGTTCATGAAATCAATAACTTGCTAGCATCAGATAACATTCATATATGAGCCATTTCTGAGACTCCCTTAGATAAATAATTTGATGATACAGCAGTAGCAATACAAGGATATACATCTATAGAAGAGACAGAAATTCTGTATATATTCAGAATTATCCCCGTAGTTCTTAGAGAAGATCTTATGTCAAGTGTTATTGAAGTGTTGTGATTGTAGGTTCACCTGGTACATATAAAGACTTTTCTTTAGGGGTGTTGCTATAGGCCACCAAGTGCTAACAGTCAGTATCTAAATAATGTGTGTGAAATGCTTGATAGTGTATGTGATGTAAACAGGTCTACTTTCTTGGCGACTTGAATATTGACTGGTTTTCATCAAGCTGTCCCCTCAAGAGTTCAGGTTATTAATCAACCTACCAGGGTGTTTACAAACACTACAGGAACAGGATCATCCACATGTATCAGTCACATTTTTACTAATACTGTAGAACTTTGTTCTAAAGCTGTATCCGTACTCATTGGATGCAGTGATCACAATATCGTGGCTATATCCAGGAAGGCCAAAGTTACAACAGCTGGGCCTAAAATAGTGTATAAGAGATCATACAAAAGATGTTGCTGTGTATGATGTTAGAAATATGTGTTGGTCTGATGTGATTAATGAGGAACATCCAGACGCTGCACTTGATGAATTTATGAAATTGCTTCTTCCAATTATTGATAAACATGAACCTGTTAAGAAACTGACTGTTAGTTACTGTTAAGGCGCCATGGATTGATGAGGAATTGAAGAACAGTATGGTTGAAAGAGATGGGGCTAAAGGAGTGGCTAATAAGTCTGGCTGCCATCTGACTGGTTGACTTAATGCAAATTGAGAAATTATGTGACTAAACTCAACAAAAAGAAGAATAAACTGTATTATGAAGCCAAGATCAATGATATAAAGAATGATGGAAAAAAACTTTGGAATACTTTAAATTAAATAATTAGCAGAAAGACAAATTCATCAAATCATCACGAAACCATTTAATGTTGCAAATTATTTTAATGGTTATTTAATTTGCAAAGTGGAAAAACTTAGGCAGGAAATGCAACAACAAACAGTGAGCAATTGTATTAATGTATAAAAAACTAATAATGAAAGAAAAGCATTGCAAGTTAGAATTTTGTAAAGTTAGTGTGGGAGAAGTGGAAAAATGATTGTTATTGATCGATAATGACAACCCTCCTGGAATTGACAACTTAGATGGAAAGCTACTGAGGATGGTAGCTGACTCTATAGCCACTCCTATCTGTCAATTTTTTTTATCTGAGCCTAGAGGAAAGTCTTTGTCCTCAGGCCTGGAGGGAAGCCAAAGTAATTCCGCTACCTAAGAGTGGTAAAGCGGCTATCTATCTAATAAAACTCAGAGTTTTCTTTAATGATAGCTTCTCTAATGTCAAACAAATCAAGTGTGGCATGCCGCAAGGCAGCTCTCTAGGCCCTCTACTCTTTTCTATTTTTACCAATGACCTGCCACTGACAATCAACAAAGCATATGTGTACATGTATGCTGATGATTCAACCATATACGCATCAGCAACCATAGCTAATGAAGTCACTGAAACCCTTAACAAAGAGTTAGTCTGTTTTGGAATGGGTGGCTAGTAATAAACTGGCCCTGAACATCTCTAAAACTAAGAGCATTGTATTTAGTACAAATCATTCCTTAAGTTCTAGACCTCAGCTGAACATTGTGAAAAGAACATTGTGTTGAAAATCCCAAATTGTTTGCATTGTCAACTTACATGCAGCTCTGACACACACACTTATCCTACCAGACATGCCACCAGGGGTGTTTTCACAGTCCCCAAATCCCCCCAAAATTCAAGAAAGTGTACGGTATTATATAGAGCCATAATTGCATGGAACTTCCTTCCATCTCATATTTCTCAAATAAACAGCAAACCTGGTTTTAAAAAACAGATAAAGCAACACCTCGCGGCACAACACGTCTCCCCTATTTAGTTAGTTTGTGTGTATGCAGTGATATGTAGGCTACGTGTGCCTTTACATTTTTTTAATGTAGTTCTGTCCTTGAGCTGTTCTTGTCTATTGATGTTCTATATTATGTCATTCTGTGTTATGTTTCATGTTTCGTGTGGATCCCAGGAAGAGTAGCTGCTGCTTTTGCAACAGCTAATGGGGATCCTAATAAAATACCAAATCTACTAACCTATAGCCTGTTTACGACTAGAGCCTGGGGTCTCCAGACATTGGTGGGATGGTATCTGTTTGTTTCCTTCCATATAAAGGGTGTTAGTGTTTCTTCCCTGTGGTTGGCAGCAGGCTGTGGTTTAGAATGAGTGTTTACTTTGGCTGACCGACAGACAGACAGATCCCCACTGCAGGCAGGCCAACAGAACAGGGCCTGAGTGCCTGTATTTATTTACTGCTGCAATGGGTTTGCCTACATTCATCTTGTTCTGTGTCTCTCTGTGTCTGGGCTGAGGAGAGGAGGAGGTAACGAGAGGGGAGGAGGAGTGCTGGGGAAGTGATTAGTGTAATTAACTGTGAAGAACAGAGAGAGAGTCTGCTTTTCCGTCTAAACACACGAGACGTGTCCTCCTAGTCCTACCACTAGCTGTATTTACTGGTGAGGGGTGGTGACTCTGAGGCCTGTAGTAAAAGTTATGTGGCCTAGTGATGAGCTGTGGAGCCTGGTAGGATAGAGCTTGCCTTTCGCAGATTGTAATGCGTGGTGATGTCACCGGACAGGTCAAAACTCAATCCCACTTAAACAGGCTGTCTTTTCTTACACTATAAGGGTATTGTCATAATTTTCACAATTTCACAGTATTATTCCAACCTTTATGGTGTGGAAATATATATAAAATAAATGTTTTTTGACTGCACTGGGCCTTTAACACATTTTAAATGTTGACGAGATTGTCAACATGGTCCATAGTAGAGAGATCCCCCTGTTTTCTAGTATGTATTTAACAGGTCAGGGCCTGTCTATAACCATGGAACACTTAATGTTACATTCCATACACTGTACAGGGCATAATGACAAACAATTGGCTGATGAACATGTGCGCATGTGTGTTGGGTCTGCTTCTTCTAACCGTGTGTAACATCCTTTGTGTTGAAAACCTCCACTTTGTGTATTGGTTTGTGTCTGCAGAACACTGTAGGCAGTGTTCTAGCTCTTGAACTCTCTGTTCAGGTTTTACAGCCAGCCAAAGCCAGTGTTGGATGTAATGCATTCACTTCCAAGACAAACACAGGTAATGAGCTGTGCCCGGCACAGCAGAGTGGAGGTGTTCAGAGCTGTCTCTTAACTCTCAACTCCCACCCACTCTCTCTCTGCTTCTCTCAGTCTCTGCTATATATTTACTCATAGAGTACCGCACGGGACTCTCTTGTAAAATAGATGTAATGTCTATGAGAATAACCTGAATGAATAAAGGTTAAATGAAAAAACTGCAGTCTATGAGTGGGAGAGGGGGATGCCTTATGTAGTCAAACCTTCCAGACAATCCATACTCAAGAGGCATGGGTTAAAAGATGTCAGATTTGATGTCAATTCTGTATTTATTTTTCTCTATCTCTATCCCTGTTTCTCTATCTCTGTCCGTGTCCCTATCTCTGTCCGTGTCCCTATCTCTATCCCTGTTTCTCTATCTCTATCATTGTTTCTTTGTGTCCCTATCTCTATCCCTGTTTCTCTATCTCTGACCGTGTCCCTATCTCTATCCCTGTTTCTCTATCTCTGTCCGTGTCCCTATCTCTATCCCTGTTTCTCTATCTCTGACCGTGTCCCTATCTCCATCCCTGTTTCTCTATCTCTGTCCGTGTCCCTATCTCTGTCCGTGTCCCTATCTCTATCTATATCCCTGTTTCTCTTTTCCCTCCATCTTGCTCTCACTCACGCACTTACTCTCACACACACTCACACACACACACACTCACACACACACACACACACACACACAGAGCGAGAGATATACACACACAGACTAACCAGGTTTCCATCCAACCTTTTAATGTGAGTAAAGTACATGCCAGATAAATGTCCCGACAGGCCTGATGGAAACAACATTTGCCGGTAAACTTTCCAAATGTCACCAAAACAAAATACACTAGACAAGGTGGGTTGTTTTTGTGTCTGTAAAATTAATTATGCGAGAAATGGTGACGGGAATCGTTTTTATCCGCAAATATTGATATATTAGCCATCATATCGAAGTAAACTTGGAGTCACGCGATGTGTTGTGTGGTCCTCTAACTATGACTTAGGAAACATGCAGTTTATTAGGTTACAGATATAGTAAGTGATGGTGGTGAAAGTGCACAGTGATGAGCTTGATGCTCCTTTCCAATATATATATATATATATATATAGAGGGTCTTATTTTGGTGACTGGATGATCGATGCTCGTTTAACAAGTAAACATTATCTCCCTCTTTTCTCCATAATAATCTCATCAGGTAGGCCTAGGCTATACCCCACATAGCCACCCCACATAGCCTGGTTCCTCTCTAGGTTTCTTCCTAGGTTTTGGCCTTTCTAGGGAGTTTTTCCTAGCCACCGTGCTTCTACACCTGCATTGCTTGCTGTTTGGGGTTTTAGGCTGGGTTTCTGTACAGCACTTTGAGATATCAGCTGATGTACGAAGGGCTATATAAATACATTTGATTTGATTTGATATACCCACACTGTGTCTGCAAGCTGTTGGCTAGAGCGCACGTGCAAGACCGCTATATAACACCATTTTTTGGTGACAAAACCAACAGTAGAGTTAAAAATGCGACGGAAACCAATTGAACTCGTTTTGTTTTATTCGGTACATTGAAATTTAACCACAAAAGTGATTTATTTTGTGTACCACATCACGCACAGCCTTTTATCTGCAACAAGTGGAAACACACCTCTGGTGGGAAAATGTTGTTTTTATGCAGATTTTAGAACATTTACATGAAACCTAGCCTCTGATTTATTTGGCTTCGGTCTGCGCTGAGAGAAATCATTCATATATTGTTTGCCTGCCGACGCCAGTGATTGATTTCTCTCTCTATTAAGTTTTCTATTTCCCTGTCAGCTAAGCTTTACGTTTCGGTCCTCAATCCATACTCCTGTTAAATTCCTGCTCTATTTTTGCTGATTAGGCCACTTTGTGCAGGAAGAGGGCTTTTTGGAGACGCAGAGGATAAAACATCTCACTTAACGAGTTGAGAAATGTTTGTGTCATCTCCTTTTGTAAGGTTATATAGAAATTGGATGTGCTTGTGTGAGTTTTGATTTTGGGTGAATGAGGATCGCAACAACAAACTGATTGATTGTCAAACAAATAAAATAAAATCCGTAGAGAGAATAATTTCCCCCTCAACTGTAGATCACATTGAGAATTATGTAACACTATATCAGTCTCTCCTGCTTTCTGAGCCTTTGCCCTTTTCTCTGCTCTCTCTTTCTCTCCCTCATCATCACCTCTCTCTCCCTTCTCTCTTGTGGCCTAAGCCCTAGTCTCCAGGAGGTTTCTCAGGCCACTTGCTTTAGGTTTTCAGGTTTGGCCCTTAAGCCGGAGCTCTTGAAGTGGTAATGGGACCTTGGAGAATGATTCTCTTTGAGCTCGGGCTGTATGTGGACTGGGGAGGCATAGTACTACACAGCCCAGGGCCTGTTAGTGGAGGCTACTGAGGAATGGCATGGGCCACAGGGAGAGAAGGAGGAGGGAGCGAGGGAGGAGAGAGAGAAAGAAGCGGGTGAGCGTAGATGGAGGGAGAGTCCCCAGCTCTTACCCCATCATTTGATTTCTTTTTCTTTTACGGCTGGTTAAGTGCGTGGATCACACAGCAGAGCACACAGTGCTGCACACCACAGCCATCGCTCTCCCTTTTTCTTTTTCTCTCTCCTTCTCTTCTTCTCTCCCTCTCTGCTGCTGAAGCCCTGAGCCCATGGGCTGCTCCCAGGCCTTCATTGGTCTTTGGAGCAATTCACAGAGCTGTGTGTGTTAAAACAAATCTCGGTTTGGACACTCCCTATGTTTTAATAAAATCAACTATATATAGGCTATGTCTGATGCTTTAAGCACTGCAATTAAAAATGAAGAGACAAATTACTAAAGAGGGAGCAAGAGATCAATACAGCCTAACCAGAAGAAAAAAACTGTTCCCGACCCGACACTCCTCCTCCCAATGCCCGCTGCTCCTGGCCTTCTGCTGCTAGCAACTTCAGGATTGTAATTGCAGAATCTGTTGTTGCAGGTAATAGACTACACCAGCGGTCAGTAACCTTCACCATTTGGAGTGCTAAGTTATCGTACCATTTCTACTGATCTTTGTGCCAGTTATGATTTTGTTATGCACATTTTCATGGAACAGTTTCATTTAATTTATAATAAAATCCAAAAATCAATGTCACGTGGTTAATCAAAAGTATATTTAAATGAAAATTATACAAATCTAAAAGTAAATTCTATTGCCATTGCCTATGTAATAGCCTACATAAAGCCAACAAATAAAAACATTGTAGCCCGCAGGTAGAAAATATCCTGATAAAAATAAATATCCTATAGATCACATTGGTTATGCATGGCCTGTCTGCAAGGAACTTGAAACATTGTATCAACTAGTAACTTGGATCAGGCCTGAAGCTATTGTTTGCAACATTGTATAAAATATCCTGGGCACTCAGAGTTTCCATGCCCAGTGAGTTCCATACAGACAGTCACAGCTGTAGGCAATTTGCGCAAGGGATAAAAAGAAATCAGATAGGCCTTTTTATGACATTTCCACCAAATCAGAGCATGAAAGTTTTCCTTTCATGCGGAGTGGTTATTGAAAGGGAGAGAGCTGGAAAGACTTTTTAAAATAGGCTACGTTGAGGGGACAAAATGGTGCCGTAGAGAGAACACTGTGTTTCAGTGAGCTCCCGTGGTATTTGTAAATTTTTATTTTTACATTCATCTCTGCTAGTTAGAAAAAGTGGTAGAATTGGCTAAATAAGTTATCCTACAATGAGTCTTGGCGGCTATTTCTCAAAAATCTCAGACAACATGCCCACCAGAACTACTAAGAACTCGACCAAAACCACCATCCCTGTAGATGTGCAGGAGGAGCTAGCTAACGTTAGCGAAGCTAACACCATTGCGGATCCAGGCACAATGGACCTGGTGATTCAAAAGATGACTGATAACATTACTAAAGTGATCGATGTTAAGATAAGAACGGTCTTGGAAGCAATAGCAGGCCATTCAGCTGAACTACAGAGGGTTGTCAAACGTGTTGTTGAGGCGGAAGGAAGAATTGCTACACTGGCTACCTACAAATGGACACTAAGGCTGGTCGTGTGAAGCTGGACAGAGCCCATCGCTCTCAAGCACCGATACCCGGTCCCAACCAGCGCCCACAGCCAGTGGTTGTAAAGTTCCACAACTTCACCGACAAGCAGCGCGTCATGGATGCGGCTAGAAACATCGGCTCTGACGGTAGTCAACGTAAAGGTCCAAAGGTCTCATTCTTCAATGATTATTCCACAGCGGTTGTACGAAGACGCAAAGCGTTTGATGAGGCGAAGGCTCGACTCAAGAGAATGAAGATGGACTACGCACTGCTGTACCCAGCCACATTGAAGATTATGGTCAACGAATCGCCTAAAAAACTCTACACACCTGAAGAGGCTGCTGCGTTTATTGACTCTCTCGGGTAAATAACTTTAAGCTGCACCTCCACAGCATTGGATAACTTTTTTTTATTAGAATCTGATCATAAAACAGTGGTGTGAGTTGTCACGTGCTCCGGTTCAGTAATATTCGTATCTTTATTATTTTTCTTGCTAAAGTAACTGCCACTATAGCCCAGGCTGAGATATGTGTGAATCTATATTGGTGCCCAGGCTTGGTTTTAGGTGGAAGAGCCTCAATATTCTTCTGTTGATTTTCATTTCCATACATATAAAGGATGAGGCTCTTGAGTGGCAATGCAGACTTAAGAGTCTACATTGGAAAGTTGAAATCCCCTGCATGTTAGCTAGCTGGAAAACCCCCTTTTGGATCTTTACAGGTTTAATTTTTGGGTTTAGTACAGTTAGAGTTCAGGGTTCATATCGTTTGTTTATGCTCGGTGAGATAGAAGAAAGTTCAACACATGGAAAAAGTTTCCACCCCACTTTTACAGTAGGATTCAGCCTCGATATTGAATGGTCAAAGTGCAATGGCAGGTAACAGACTGTGTGTATGGAACATTAGAGGGAGCCATAACCCCATTAAAAGGAAGAAGGTACTGTCTTTTTTGAAAAAAGAAAATATTGATATTGCCCTGTTGCAAGCAACTCATTTGTATGATAAGGAGCACCTGAAATTACAACAAGGGGGGTTTGGTCAAGTGTTTTTCTCATCATGTACATCCAGAAGTAGAGGTGAATTCTTGTGAAAAAGAACTTACCACTTAAGGTCTTGAATTGTGTGAAAGATACATTTGGTCGCTTTGTTATAATTAATGGTACTTTACAAGGGCAGAACATTTCCATAATGAATATTTACTCCCCCCCCCCCCCCCCTCTGATTTCCTCATGGAATTTATAGACTTTTCAGAATTAAACTCAGACACTGCAGTGGTTGGAGGAGATTTTAATTGCTTGTTGAACCCCCTTATTGATAAGTTTCCCAGCGGTATAGCTTCACTCTCCCCTCAAGCTAAGTCACTTAAAGCTATTTGTGATGATCTGGGGTATGCTGATGTTTGGAGAACTTTTCATCCCTCCAACAGAGTGTTCACTTTTTTCTCTGCACCTCATGGATCTCAGACTAGAATAGATTACTTTTTTATGCCCAGGATGTCTTTTCAGTCTGTTTTATCCACTAGGATAGGAACCATAGTCATATCTGATCATGCTGAGGTGAACCTGGACATAAAACTCAACGGGGCATTCAATCGGTCAAGACATTGGAGTTTGACTACAACCATTCTTAAAGACCATACATTCACATCATATTTTATTACAGAGTTGAAAGCATTTTTCTCTATTAACTCTCAATCAACCAATAACCCCTCGCTCCTTTGGGAAACCTGTAAAGCATATGACAGGGGGCTGATTATGTCATACACAGCCACTAAGAGATGTGAAAAGCAAAAAACGTTAGAGGGTGAATTAGGAATTAAAGAGAAGGACTACATTAAAACTCCCACTCCTGCCCTATTAAAGGAAATATCAGTCCTTAGATCAACGTTAGACTCTCTCCTAACACAGGACGCTGAAAAGACAATGAGATTTGTCAGGCAAAAGCTATATGGACATGGCGATAAGCCAGGAAAGTACTTGGCATACCTAGCTAAAAAGAGGGCTGACTCTCAGTCAATTGCTACTATTACTGATTCTGATGGCAATCAATTATATGAAGATAAATGACTAATTTAAGAAATGTTATGCAAACCTTTATGCCTCAGAACTGCCAAATGATGCACCCAAATTAATGAATGGAGAACTTATTTTCTAAGATTGAGCTCTCTACTATCTCCGAAGAACAGAGGTCTCTCCTTAATACCCCTATTACCAATTAAGAATTTGCAAAATGGTAAGGCCCCAGGACCAGACAGGTTTTGTAGTGAGTTCTATAAAGAGTTCCATGGCCTGATCCTTGAGCCATTGCGTGATATGTTTACCCACTCATTTTCAAATGACCAGCTCCCTCAAACGCTGAGAGAAGCCAACATATCACTTATTCTCAAAAAGGGAAAATGTCCAGAGTCTTGTTCCTCATACAGACCAATTTCCCTTCTGAATGTGGATAGAAAATTGCTTTCTACATTTTTTTGCCACAAGATTAGAGGACTTACTGCCACTAATTGTGAAAGGAGACCAAACTGGCTTCATTAAGGGCCGTAAATCATGCAACAATGTCAGGCGGCTTCTTAATGTAATTCAAGCCTACCAACAAAGTGCTATGGATGGTCTTTTGCTCTCCCTAGATGCTGAGAAAGCATTTGATCGTGTGGAGTTGTCTTACCTATTATTTGTTCTAAATAAATTTGGTCTGGGGGACAACTTTATAAAATGGGTGAAAGTTGTATATGATGATCCTCAGGCTGCTGTCCTTACTAATGGGCTACGGTCAAATAGCTTCTCTATACAGAGGTACCAGGCAGGGCTGTCCTTTGTCCCCTCTCTTCTTTGCACTCGTTATGGAACCACTGGCCGAGGCCATCAGGGTAACGCCTGCTATACAGGGGCTGCTCATTGGTGATGTTCACCATAAAATAAGCTTGTATGCTGATGATGTCCTTATATTCATCTCTAGTCCCGAGACTTCAATTACATCTCTTATTAATATTATTGAATTATTCAGCGAATTCTTAGGCTACAAGATTAACTTAACTAAATCAGAGGTTATGCCACTTGGTAACCTTCACTCTGTACCTAATACCTCTCTCCCCTTCCCTTTTAAATGGTCTCCCTCAGGTTTTATGTATCTGGGTATATTTGTAACTCCTACATTCCAGCAAATGTACAAAGCCAATTTTGTTCCCTTGTTTGATACAATAAGACAGGATCTGGAGTGCTGGAACTCTCTCCCGATTTCTTGGTAGGGTAGAATATCCCTCTTGAAAAGGAATATTTTACCTAGACTACTTTACCCAATCCAAATGATCCCAGTATTACTCTCCAATAAGGTAATAAAGGATGTAAATGGATGGCTAAGTTCCTTTATATTAAGTAAACGCAAGCCAAGACTTAAGATGGCAATATTGCAGCTGCCAAGGTCTATGGGTGGCTTGGATCTGCCCAATATGCCCAATATCAGGTTCTATCAGTGGTGTGCCCACCTATGTTATATTTCTGACTGGATCACAAACGATGACTCATCTATTTGGTTAGACATTGAGACTTCTCTTTCAAAATACCTCTTACAGGATCTTTTATTTTTCAGAAGTTTCAAGTCTGTAGAAGATAACTGCAATAATCCCATTACACTTAACACACTCAAAGTATGGAGGTCAGTTCAACGCTTCCTGGGAAAGTCCAAACTAACCTCTGCTCTTACCCCAATTCTTACCAACCCAGATTTTGGCTTAATAAGGGCATATGCAGACTAAATGACTTATTTGCTGATAAGAGTTTATTGTCATTTGAGCAGATGGTTGAGAAATATCGACTCCCAAAGCAGGACTTTTTCCGCTTCCTACAAGTAAGATATTTTATTCTGAAGAGCACCACTTTAATTGGTAACCCTGATATGTCTGTCATTGAAAGATTTGTTTTGCCACAAAGGAAAATGTCTGTAAGTCGGTTTTATGATGCTGTAAGGTCCTTTTCTGCTCTCAACACAGAGGGTGAAACAAGTGTGGGAGAAAAAATGGTCTGTTACTATTGACGAAGAGATGTGGGAGGACATTTTGAGATATGCAAAAACAATATCTATATGTAATCGTACTAGAGCAATCCAATTAAGAATAATACACAGATTGCATATATCCCCAAATCGCAGACATGCTTTTAGCCCCACTTCCTCTTCTCCTCAGTGTCTTAAATGAAAAACTGGTACAGGCACCCTAACATATTTAAGTTGGTCTTCACACAGTTCACAACGAGCCAGGTGGCCCAAACTGCTGCATATACCCTGACTCTGTTGCACAGAACGCAAGAGAAGTGACACAATTTCCCTAGTTAAAAGAAATTCATGTTAGCAGGCGATATTAACTAAATATGCAGGTTTAAAAAATATATACTTGTGTATTGATTTTAAGAAAGGCGTTGATGTTTATGGTTAGGTACACATTGGTGCAACGACTGTGCTTTTTCGCAAATGCGCTTGTTAAATAACCGTTTGGCGATGTAGGCTGTGATTCAATGATAAATTAACAGGCACCGCATCGATTATATGCAACGCAGGACAAGTTAGATGAACTAGTAATATCATCAACCATGTGTAGTTAACTAGTGATTATGTTAAGATTGATTGTTTTTTTTATAAGATAAGTTTAATGCTAGCTAGCACCTTACCTTGGCTCCTTGCTGCACTCGCATAACAGGTGGTCAGCCTGCCACGCAGTCTCCTCGTGGAGTGCAATGTAATCGGACATGATCGGTGTCCACAAATGCCGATTACCGATTATGAAAACTTGAACTTGAAATCGTCCATTCCGATTAATTATTGTCGATTTAGAAATTGTCGATTTAGAAATTGTACTACTGGTAATACTAGTGTGCCATCCCCCGCAGCCTCTGCAATGGATTAGTAAACTGAGACAGGTGTCTCATTTACAATTACGTTATATGTCTTATCCAGAGCGACTTACAGTAGTGCTTGAATACATTTTCATACTGGTCCCCCGTGGGAATCAAATCTACAACCTTGGCATTGCAAGCGCCATATTCGATCAACTGCGTCACACAGGACCCACACAGGTTGCTTGTGCCATAACACATTTTTAAAATATATTTACAACAGCTTGACTAAAAAATTTCGGTCTACCAGCAGCCTATCGACCAAACAATTGACCAATCAACTAAATGGGGTCAGCCCTAGTGTGTGTGTGTGAGCCTGCCTCTTGTCAGCGGTCAGGCCCAGTGCAGCTCATCTCGATTGTGTAGGGTAAGACCAGCCAGCAGGGCTAAAGTCTGTGCGCACACACACACGGACGTTCAATGTGCCCGGCCCAGGAAAACCGCTGTGCTGGGACTAAGAGACCGTGTGTCTGTGTGTGTGTGTCTACAGTTGATGTCTCAGAGGAATATAATCATTAAATGCGATGAAAACCCTACCACTGAGGCTCCCGCTTTCTAAGATAGCTAGGGACAAGATTTTACCATCCTTTTCCTTTTTTTGAAGCCGTTCAATTCTCTCGTATTTTAGCCATTTTCTGGCAACTGCTTGTCTGCTGGCAGTTTTGTCTATGCCTCTAATCTAATGCTATCTCTATTTTCACATGGGTCTCGCTGCGTTCCATGTGGTAGAATTCCTCTCTCACTGTGATCCTTACACAAACAGCCTTATCAGAGTTATTACTCTCTCTGTAGAAAGCTCTTCTGAAGCTCGTCAAGCTCTCCCACTTGTCTGTGTGTCTGTGTGTCTGTCTGTGTGTCTGTCTGTGTGTGTGTGTGTGTGTCAGTCTGTCTGTCTGTCTGTCTGTCTGTCTGTCTGTCTGTCTGTCTGTCTGTCTGTCTGTCTGTCTGTCTGTCTGTCTGTCTGTCTGTCTGTCTGTCTGTCTGTCTGTCTGTCTGTCTGTCTGTCTGTCTGTCTGTCTGTCTGTCTGTCTGTCTGTCTGTCTGTCTGTCTGTCTGTCTGTCTGTCTGTCTTCCTTCAATACCACCTGGCTGGGGTGGAATGTACTAATGTTCTACACATGGGAATGCTCACAGTTATTTGACATTTTGTTTTGGAGCTAACTACATAACTATGTTGTGTTTCCCACAGTGTTGATGATTGCAGTGCTTTTGTGTGTGAATGTTCGTTGGAAGTTTTTGAAAATGGGATTGGATGAGTCAAGAGATGACAGACTCAGATCCTAGATCAGTCTGGATGGGCCCACTCCAGCTGACAGCCCAGTATTTATTCAGTACAAAAGAAGCCCTGGAGCACTGTGCACTCTTACTTAACCACAGGATGCGCTTCAAGCTGTGCTGCCATCACTGCCTGGGCTCTGGGTTCTCCTCCTGTCACTCTCTGGGTTGGGTTCCGACTGAGTCTCAGCCTGTCTGCCCTTCCCTTTTATGTCATGCTCTCGCTCTCTCACTCTATCTGTGACAGGTTGCGTGTAACAGACAAGGACAGGTGGCCCACATTTCTCCCTGACATCAGTCTGCCATAAAGCTTTGTCAATGTCAGTCCTGATGTGATGTATGGGGGAATCCGCTGCTCTGACACATCATTCGCTATGCTGCTCAAGTCAATGGTTCAACTCAGTCAGTTGTGTGAAATCATTTTCACAGCCTAACAAAAATGTAGAGGTTTTACTTATATAAAGAAATATAATGATATTTGAGTGTAGCCATGCATGTACTGTCAAATTTGCCGTGGTGTGAGGGGCTATGCCCATTCTAGCCATTCTATTTCTATGGGTATACTCTTGGTATTGCAAAGCCTTTATGACAGCTCTCTGGATAGGGCACTCCTGAGAGGTTAAAAGCTGCCAGGGAGAGTTAGCAGTGGCTCTGGAGGGCAAAGTTTGACATGTCTGACAGGTAGACAGGCAGGTGATACAACATGCTGTCATTGGGGCCACACAGACTCTACATTCCGGTGACATACTGTATTCCCCCATGACAATACCGTAACTCACAGGGCATCCCAAGACCTGCCCAAGTGACTGACAGGGCTTTATAACATATCAGGTTACAATAGTTACTCTCTAGCTCTACATATAAAATCCCTATTAGATATATTTTAGAATTTAGTATTATATTCTATGCCTATGAACTACCCTCTTACCAGCCATACAGAGATTATATTTGTACAGTACAGAGTAATCAATATCTCTTACTACACATTATATCATTTGTTTTAGTGCATTTTTTCAGGACCACAATAGATAAACCAGACCATTTCATATTTCCTAAGCATCACTCAATTCCCCCTTATCCCAGGAGCCTGGTCCCTATAAACATTTAGAACACTAGATCCAGCAGTCGGGCATGCATCGAGAGCCTGCGTTCAGCCTGAGGGAGAGGCACACACAGTGCACAGCACTCAGGCTGTAGGGCATGTTACTTAGCCATAGACCTCTCTGTGTCCCAAAGCAATCAGAACCTCCGTGAGGGTACTGCTGGAGTAAATAGGGGTCATTGAGGGGGACATTAAATACACTTCACAGTGTGGGTTGACTTGATATGGATATTTGAACAAGAGAAAAGATGAAGCAGTGAAGGGTGTTATCGTTATGTGTATTGCATGGCTATACCTCTCCCTTTCTTTTTAGTTATTTCCTGTCTTCTCTATCTGTGTCTCTGGAGTGTGTGTGCGCGTGTGTGTATCCTCAGTCTGCAAAGTAGAATCTGTCAGAATAATTGATTTGGCTGATTAACAGCAGGCACAGAGAGTGGAAACTGTGACATGTAATAAATAATGGTATTAGCCTAGTGGGTTTAATGATATTTTCCTCATCTGTAACATTTCATTAGCGTGGCTAATTGAAAAGGAACTGGTCTTCCTTGAATCAAAAGTACTGTACTTATTGTCTAAGATCATTCATTCCCAGACTTAACACAGATGGTTCATTCTGCGGCGATTCATCACGGCCAATATCTTAAAGATATTTATTTAAAGAGCCGGTGTCGGATTGGCCAGCCTCTCCAGGCCTATTAGGGAAGTGTGTGAGTGTTTCTACTGTCTGATAGCCTATATTGTTGAGAAGCGTCAGATATGATACTCAGTGTATACAATTGCAAATATTTTCTGATATTTACAAGACTAATGAGATATTACATGTCCATCTCTTTTTTATTTGGCTTTGTGTGGTATTGGACGCACACACACTAGATCTCTCACCTCTTGTAATCTCTCCCTCCACCTCTACCACTGTCTATACGTTGATATGCTTCAGAGCTAAAGAGGGGCCTGGATCTTTTGTTGTCCTGTGAATGAATGCAGGGTTACATTTACCCCATATAGACACTAATAACAGAGGGGTAGGGGTGTTTTTAGCAACATTCATATCCTCGCCTCTGATAATTACACTTCTGAAGTCCCCTCCTAAAAACACCTTGTCCCACCTTTGGAAATCATGTTACTTGCAGGACAATTTCAGCTTAATAGTGGCAGGAGGGGAAGGGGGGGGGGCTGGATGAGGGGGGAAGGGGGTATGGAGAAGGGGGCTGCACGGGTGAGGAGCTGTTGGGTGGATCATCATGGTAGTAATTTGCTGGTGTAGCGTGAACCCACCTCTAACTCATTTGGAGTATCCCAATTTGCATATTCCCATCAAATTGAGTCGTCGGTGGACAGCTGGTGCGCGGAGACGTTTTGTTCGACTATTTTGAGATAACTGATTAAGTCAATTAAAGTTTAATGCATTGCTAAAACGCTGGTAATTATGTAATTAAATGTTCAGGCTGCAGTTTCAAATCCAGTTGCAGTTCCAAGACCTCTATTTGTTCTGTTGACATCCTCCGCTGATGGGATTCATTTATAGAATCATTATCTCCTCGCAACAGTTTAGCAAATCGTATGTTGGATCTGTTCCTCTCTTAATTATTGTGTTACATGCAGTTCAGAGGAGGCTGGTGGAAGGAATTATAGGAGGATGGGTTCATTGTAATGGCTGGAATGGCATCAATGGAATGGGGTCAAACGTGGTTTCCATAGATTTCATGTGTTTGATACCTTTCCATTCATTCCATTCCAGCCATTACAATGAGCCTGTCCTCCTATAGCTCCTCCCAACAGCCTCCACTGATGCAGATAAACCCACCTTTCCACATTTCATCCACCCATTTTGTTGGCGGTTGTGTGAAGGTAAAAGGAACTCCCCTCCTGTCTTTTGGGACGATGTGAGTTGATGTCAGACAAGCACCTGTTGGGTCACAGAGTAGACTGAGAGGAGCAGCTGTACTGGCTGTTGGGTCACAGAGTAGACTGAGAGGAGCGTACTGGCTGTTGGGTCACAGAGTAGACTGAGAGGAGCAGCTGTACTGGCTGTTGGGTCACAGAGTAGACTGAGAGGAGCAGCTGTACTGGCTGTTGGGTCACAGAGTAGACTGAGAGGAGCAGCTGTACTGGCTGTTGGGTCACAGAGTAGACTGAGAGGAGCAGCTGTACTGGCTGTTGGGTCACAGAGTAGACTGAGAGGAGCAGCTGTACAGGCTCTTGGGTCACAGAGTAGACTGAGAGGAGCAGCTGTACAGGCTGTTGGGTCACAGAGTAGACTGAGAGGAGCAGCTGTACTGGCTGTTGGGTCACAGAGTAGACTGAGAGGAGCAGCTGTACTGGCTGTTGGGTCACAGAGTAGACTGAGAGGAGCAGCTGTACTGGCTGTTGGGTCACAGAGTAGACTGAGAGGAGCAGCTGTACAGGCTCTTGGGTCACAGAGTAGACTGAGAGGAGCAGCTGTACTGGCTGTTGGGTCACAGAGTAGACTGAGAGGAGCAGCTGTACTGGCTGTAGCAGCCAGGTAGACATGAACATTTAAAGCAGGGTTTTAATCATGTGCTAAACGCAGACATAATGTTACACTGACTCCATCTGCTGCTTCTAGGGCTGTGGTGGAGTGTGTGAGGCAGTGATGAGGGGGGTTGGAGTCAACAGGTGGTTCAGCTGAATGTAGGCCTAGCCTCGGCACTGAGCAGTAGATCTCACTCATTCTCTTCTCGTCCACTGCTCTTCCGTTTACATGCTGTGGTGTATAAGGTGAAGCTCCCTATGGTGCTAAGCAAGTGCAGTCTGGCCTGCATTACCTGGGAACAAACACTGTAAACACACCCACTGTTTGAAGAGGCTGCTGATTGCTCTCTCAGTCCCTCCTGTGTGTGTTGTTGCTGGGGAAATAACAATAAAAGACCAAACAGTGAAAGACCACACTTGACCAGAGGGGTACCAGTTGGGTACATGTGGATCACTCCTCGACAGTGAGCTGGTGTTTAGTCGCTGTGACAGGCTATAATAGGCCCAGACTCCAGGCAGAAGGTTGGGCCACAGAGTCGTAATGGAGACATGTGAAGGTACTAATGATGGGATTTGCACCAATAGCACTTGTGATCGTGCTGTTGAGCAGGACTTGATGTTCTAGTGCTGTTGAGCAGGACTTGATGTTCTAGTGCTGTTGAGCAGGACTTGATGTTGTAGTGCTGTTGAGCAGGACTTGATGTTGTAGTGCTGTTGAGCAGGACTTGATGTTGTAGTGCTGTTGAGCAGGACTTGATGTTCTAATGCTGTTGAGCAGGACTTGATGTTCTAATGCTGTTGAGCAGGACTTGATGTTCTAGTGCTGTTGAGCGGGACTTGATGTTCTAGTGCTGTTGAGCAGGACTTGATGTTCTAGTGCTGTTGAGCAGGACTTGATGTTCTAATGCTGTTGAGCAAGACTTTATGTTCTAGTGCTGTTGAGCAGGACTTGGTGTTCTAGTGCTGTTGAGCAGGACTTGATGTTCAATCAACAATCTGAGTACCTTTTGCAGACCCTCAGAAAGGGGGTTGTGTTGTTTGTGGACTATTTTGTTTCTTTGCCTATATGCAAATGGAAGGTGATTTGTTTATTGGATAGCTAATGGAGGTGGTAATGACATTGTATTATGTCCATTAAGAGGTTTCTGTTAACTTCATGAATGGGAGGAGCAGGGTTTGAAAACAAACACCCTCATCATTTTTTTATGTGGATTTAAGCTACATGTAGCAGCCAAGCATATAATGGCTGCCGTCCGAGAGGGAGAGGGATTGAGAGGGAGAAGGGAGAGCGAGAACAGAGAAAGAGAGAGGAAAAAGGGGAGAGAGAGACAGTAAAAGGCCATCATTGTATCAGGAGGTCAATGAGATCAGACAAGCTTAAAAAGGCTCTTAACTGAGGAGAGAGACCACCTTGGACCTTAATCAGATTAATGTTTTAAATAAATATTTGTTGCATTTTCATTCTGTGGCCGGCCTCTTTTGTTTTCTCGACTCTTGAAATGATGTTTTTTCAACCTATGAAATGCACACCTCCGCCTGCAAAATGAAACAAACAAATGACATAAAACCATGTTAACAACAGGGTCGAGATGCCAAATGGTTAGCTTGGGAAAGCGAAGCACAGCTCAGATAGTAAGGACAGGGCCTGTGACCCCAGGTGAACTTATGATTTATAAAAACTAACTGGTTTAGCTACACCGTCAGTGCCTTATCTGTGTCCTTCCCTACATCGGAGTTCTGTCTAAATCCCTATTGCAAGAGACTAGGAAGTAACGCAGTGTTTCTCTGGTCTAGAGTGCCCGTTGAATGATTCCTTTCCATAGAGTGTAAAGCATCCCGTCAGTAGCCATAAGCTGTGCTCTGTCTGTGACACTGTTGGACAAACACTTGTCACTGCTGCTCATAAATCACATGATCTGGTCTGTTAGTGGGGAAAGCAAACACTTCACCAGAGACATAAAACAACAATCTATGTTCCCAACTCACACTTCCTTCTAATGAATGACTCATTGGAAAATAGAAAGTTAATATGCATGTCATTATGTGTCATTCCTAAAAGGGATTAGTCAAAGAGTCAAATTACCAATTATACATTTCATCTGGTAATTTGCTCAACCAAGTATTTTTTTAATGTTCTACTCAACTGATTTTAATCAGTTCTATTTTATATGTAAATATCATAATTCATTTGCAAAGCAAACATGTTTGGTGGCTAAATGAGCCTCTAAGATTTATTTCAGAGAACCCTAATGCAACAGAAACATATGTAGGCATCTTCATTGAACATCCTCCTCATGTGGCCGGTTGCCTTCTTCATGAGGTGAAAATCCATCTCAATTGAGGGAAAATCCCAAGTTATTGCAATACACACATCATCTCTTTGTGCTTTTTATTCATCACGTCTTGTACACACACACACACACACACACACACACACACACAGGGTTTGGGAGTTACTGATTATTCTGTCTCTCTACTGTATCTAGCTAAGGAATGCTATTTTATCACGTTTCCAGTATGGCTCACCGTGTCTTTTTCCCTCTAGCAGCACCACTGCCCTGGAGCTCGCTTTCACTCTGTTTCTAATTAGCATGGCTGAGGCCTATGGGTTCACGCTCCATTGCTAGCTTTAATGTCTACACTACAGCCTATAAATAGTGCAGGTGGCAGGTCTCTGGAGAGCAGGAGGAGAGCCTCAGTTTATAGAGTTTTATATTAGGAGGAGGAAATAGACCTCACCTCACATAGAACCGCATGCACTAACCTGTTGTTTTAACTCTACATTAATTGCAGTGTTAGCCCCGAGCACATATATGTACAATGGTATTTAGTCATTATTGGACATGTTGGACATGGCTGGAATAGATCTCTTAATATTTAGTTAATACACTAACCTGAACGGCTGTTGAATAGTTGCTGGTTTGTATTGTGCAGAGTGTTGAGCAGGAATGTTGGAGATGGATGTGGTACTGCATGTTCTTAATTTGTATCACAACCTTTATTTGCACGAAGTGTTTTGTTTGTCCTCAACCATTTTCAATTTCAGTGTTTTGTCATTACTTGGGAGAATGCACAATGCAGCGGCACGTTTCCCAACCATTTCAGTGTTTTGTCATTACTTGGGAGAATGCACAATGCAGCGGCACGTTTCCCAACCATTTCAGTGTTTTGTCATTACTTGGGAGAATGCACAATGCAGCGGCACGTTTCCCAACCATTTCAGTGTTTTGTCATTACTTGGGAGAATGCACAATGCAGCGGCACGTTTCCCAACATTTCCTATTTTGTCGTTGTAATCAAAGAGATTTGACTTAGACTTCCAAAATGTGATTCCTTTGTATTAGGAAAGCTGTATTAGGAAAGCCCTATTAGGAAAGCTCAGTTTAGTTTCCAGAGTTTCTCTTAAAGATAAAATGTTCAGGTTTGTTATGTATTGATGGATCGAGGTAGCAACAAGTACTCAGACAGGTTATAGAGGATTGAGTTATAGACCTTATGGAGGTTGGATTGAGACACATTATGGAGGCTTGAGTGAGAGGTTATAGATTGTTGAGTGAGTCAGATTATGGAGGATGGAGTGAGACAGGTTATAGAGTGTTGAGTGAGTCAGATTATGGAGGATGGAGTGAGACAGGTTATAGAGTGTTGAGTGAGTCAGATTATGGAGGATGGAGTGAGACAGGTTATAGAGGTTTGAGTGAGTCAGATTATGGAGGATGGAGTGAGACAGGTTATAGAGTGTTGAGTGAGTCAGGTTATGGAGGATGGAGTGAGACAGGTTATAGAGGTTTGAGTGAGTCAGATTATGGAGGATGGAGTGAGACAGGTTATAGAGGTTTGAGTGAGTCAGATTATAGAGGATGGAGTAAGACCGGTTATAGAGGTTTGAGTGAGTCAGATTATGGAGGATGGAGTGAGACAGGTTATAGAGTGTTGAGTGAGTCAGATTATGGAGGATGGAGTGAGACAGGTTATAGAGGTTTGAGTGAGTCAGATTATGGAGGATGGAGTGAGACAGGTTATAGAGTGTTGAGTGAGTCAGATTATGGAGGATGGAGTGAGACAGGTTATAGAGGTTTGAGTGAGTCAGATTATGGAGGATGGAGTGAGACAGGTTATAGAGGTTTGAGGGAGTCAGATTATGGAGGATGGAGTGAGACAGGTTATAGAGGTTTGAGTGAGCATCAGTGCAGTCTAATTATGTGCTTGCTGTACCCAGTTGCTAAGCAACCTTGCCTGCTTCGCTGAAGCCATGCTGTCCCATAAGAAACATCACATCACTGGAGGGAAGGACAGAGGAGAGGGTAATATGTAGGACACACTAAATTCAGCCATGTACTTAGTTATTTCCGGGCCTACATCTCACACTGAAAGGTTTCCTACATTTTCTCCCACATACACTTCCAGGAAATTGCAGACAAAGTAGCTAGCCTGCTTCCCCTGGCTACTCAGTTTAACTCAAGACAAGTAAGTTTGATTCTAGTGAGCGTGTTATTTCTCCCCCCTGCTAATGTATCATGGTTAAATGTGTCTGCATACTAGGTTCGCTTTGCTCCTAGCAGAAATGGGCCTCGCATACTCCCTTAAAATACATTTGCTTTAAAAAGAGCACTAGTGCTGTTTGTCCCTCTTGAGACACGGTAGCCATTATGCACTTCCTCAAAATAGTCTGAATTAATCGAAGATAACTCAAGATATCTGGAATGAATGGACGTTTTTGCCGAGGTCTTAGTCGTGCAATTGTATGTCTTCATTAAAGAATCCTTACTGTAGACCAATCACAAACGAAGGGGCATAGACTTCGACGACCGAACTTCGGCTTGTGTCAGGAAAATTGTAGTTTGCACGAACAGCCAAAAAAACCTTTCCGAAGACCAAAACGATGCAAAAAATGCCACAAAATGTTTTCAGAATATATAATATAACTGTTTCGGATAGGAAGCACGCGGATGCCTTAAGTGTCTGTTGGTTAAATCAGTGAGGCTAAAGACCATAGTGTGATCCTGCTGGGCTAATCTGTGTGCTAACTAGGCTAAACCACTCCTGTCAGTTGGAGAGCCCATGGAGATAGATGGGGGGGTGAGAGAGAGAATGGCCTTGTGTTCAGACAAAAACCATTAACCTTTTACTGTAGTGGGCTAAATCAGGGTCACTCAGAATTATTATTGGTAGTCTTAAACAAATCTACTTTGAAACACAAGTATACACCTCACACACATGGTTATGGTATTTTTTAAAAGAAGACACTTGTACCATGTCATATGTTGAAATGTATTCCATTTGGAGTTTGCATCTCAATATTACACTTTATATACATCACAAAAGACTGAAATATAACCAAACCGTTTGACATAGAAATACCGCATTTTCAGCGTTTAATTAAATACAACTTTATTAGTTATGAAATGATGAAAAATATGAATCATTCCACCCATGAGACCAAAGAGGGTGCTTTTGCAGAAGAGTGCTACCCACACACTAACAGGTGCAGAGAGCGGGAGATGTAGAATGACACTGCTGCTATAATAAAATAATAATAATTTGGGTGGTGCTTTAATTTGTCCTGTTACAAGTGTGTAATGGAAATGTTTTTTGTGGTTGCATGTCCCAACTCCCCCTGAGACACCCACAGGGAGTGGGGTCACGGCCAGGGTCACCATTATACAGTACATCGCCCTGGAGCAATTAGAGTTAAGTGCCTTGCTACGAGTCTGCTGCCTCCCTAGCCTGACAAACAGCAGTTTGGTTTTGCAGTAGAGGGAAAGGGGATGTCTAGTCAGTTGCACAACTGAATGCATTCAACCAAAATTTGTCTTCCTCATTTAACCCAACCCTCTGAATCAGAGAGGTGCGGGGGGATGCCTTAATCCACGTCAACGGCACCCGGGGAGCAGTTGTTTTTGGGGGTTAGGAGAGGAGAGAGAAACTCAGCCTTCAACATCGCCCACTGCTATTCACTATTCCTCCCTCGCCTCCCAGGGTCCATGTTCTTCTGTGAATCACATAAAAAGGTCTTGTTAAATCAAGCATTACATTTCAAGATGTATTGGAAAGAGCTGTTTTTCTACTACCATTGTTGTCCCGGCATCACCACCGTGAGCAAACAACTTTTTTTTAACGGCACTTACCTACACAAATACAGGATTACTCCCTTCTCCCTATAGTGGCCTGAATTATGGAAGAGATGATTGAGCAAGAAGGGGGAGGGTAACAATTATTAATGGTACTGCACAGGAACAGACATGTAACAATGAATGAACAACATGCTATTGGGTGGTGAATATTGCAGTGCTACACTCCAGTGGGTGTGACAACCTAGTGTGTGGTGGAGAAGTTGTGAGGCAAACTAACTGGGCCTCAAACTGTCCGCTTTACTCTGAATCCTCACCTCTCTCACTCACTCTCTCCCTCTAACCCCCCTCCCCTTTTCCTCCTCTTTCCCCATTATTCATTCTCTGTATTGACCTCATCCCAATAAGCCTCCTCCTCCTCTTCTCTTTCTTTGTGGATTTGGGATGGTTTGAGATACAGCAGTGTGTTCATGGTCCGCTCGGCTAAATGAATATCATATTAGTAAGTGAATGTCTAAAATCGAAGAGTGTCTAATTAAATTGTGTATTCAATTGTACAATTACTGATTGCTGCTGCCAGTCGATATAGCCCACATCTTATTAGTTATTTCCTAGGGGTTGTTTGTTTTGCGTAGTTTCTACCCCTAAATGATCCTCCAATAATAGTAAATGTGTAGGTCCAAAGTGGTAACGACTTTATTGACTAAAAATCCTAGATTTTTATTTATTTAACCAGGCAAGTCAGTTAAGAACAAATTCGTATTTTCAATGACGGCCTAGGAACAGTGGGTTAACTGCCTTGTTCATGGGCAGAACGACAGATTTGTACCTTGTCAGCTCAGGGATTTGAACTTGCAACCTTTCGGTTACTAGTCCAACGCTCTAACCACTAGGCTACGTTGCCAACCCAAAATGTGCAGATGTGCATGAATGTAGAATAACAACGCTGACCCAGTGCAGTCACAGTGAGTGATCTCTTTCTCTCTGCCTGTTCAAGCAAATACTTTGTTTGCTTTTGCATCTGTCATCAATTAGGAGGAATGAGTTCATCTGAAGAGGATTAGGGCTTCAAAGGGAACATCCAATCTACTATGTCTGCCATGATTTGATTGATTTTAGTTCAAGATGATTGTCTTTCCATCTATTTACTACTTATGATCCAACATGGGGTTGGATCAATCAAGCTCCCGCATACATATCTTATTCAAGGCGTATTTAAGGCTAACAAGACCAAATAGACAGGTGGCAACTCAGGGCTGTTGGATCGGAAGGATTCCAAGTGGATGGTTTAGTGGAGTCTTTCATTGAGCTAATGCTTTTGACTGGTATCCGTAAGGCTGTGAGTGAATACCCCCCACACTGCCCTTTAGAAGGCACCTACACACCCTGGTTACATAATCATTACCACTTGGTGCCCCCCTTATGTTTATTTAATGAGGGAAAAGTTGTGTGTGCTCGACTGACGCTGAATATGTTTGCCTCTCATTAGGGTGCTGTGGTGTCTGGGCTTGGTAATGTCTCTACCCTGTCTCTCTGCTCTGTGTGTGGTTACTGCGCTATACTGTTGGCCTACTGCCTAACCTAATACATTACACACATGCATAGGGATCGGTTGGTTTGGGATCTGCTAACACTTTTTTATAGCCTAGTCAATGTGACCGGCAGTGACCTGAGCTAGAAAGGTAGTTTTATACAGTAGCTTAATGGGAATGGTTCCAGTCAGACCTGATCCGTGTCTGTTACATTACGACGCCAGACTGCGTCGTCATATTGCTAGGCTGTGCATGTTAGGATTCTCCTAAGCCTGTGGCTTGTCTCTGATGCAGCAAGCAGCAGGCGTCGTGATTGTTGTCTTGATCTGTTGAGCACAGCCCCACATGACAAAGCGCTGCGCTGCAGTAGTTTTAGTGAAGGGGGCTGGTTGTGCTGCTCTTGGGAGCAAGCAGAGATAAGGAATAATGAAAGAGGAGAGATACAAATGGAATCTCTTCTTCTTCTGTTCTTCCTTCAGATCTGGGCTCCCCATCTCCAGTCCCCAGCCTGTAAGGCTCCTGTGTGTGAAATGAACTCACCATGGGTCTGCTGTTGTTGAACATCCAACACAATCAGGATATCAGATCACCTCACAGGATGTTTTCCTTTTCTTTTTTTCTGAACAGAGAGAGAGATGTAGAGAGAGTGAAACAAGTGTTTGTCTCTGTAAGGCACGTGCCAGCAGTGCGTGTGTACCTGTGCGTGTGTACCTGTGCGTGTGTATATCTGAGTGTGTGTTTGCTGACTCGGGATCTGTTGAAGTCTGCTGCTAGGCACCAATGTTGGTCTGGATGTGCTATCATAAACACAGGAGACGGAGAACAAGGCAGGAGTAATTTACTGCTCCCCTCGCCTGTAGAGGCTTCAGACACCCTTGCCACTGTATACACTCGAGACGTTGTCTTATTCTGCAAGCATTCACTAGCAGAGAAGAAGAGGGGGTTTGCTCTGAGTCACCGCAAATACCAGAGACCTTTAGAATGTGAGATAGTGGAATTGAACTCTGGGGGGTTCCTCTGTTCCATTCCAGACTGGCCCTCCAGTGGTTTTACCATAGAGCTCTGAGCAACGGAACGGTTCTAAGCTATTAGAACTAGGGTTGTGACGGTCATGGAATTTTGGATGGCGGTAATTGGCCAGCCAAATGACCACTGTCTCCATAAAAACCGTTCAAATAGCAAAATAAAATATAAAGGATACAGTATATAAAATAAATGTGACACACATTTTCTCCTCTCCTTCACTCCTGACTGCATGTGCTGCCATAGAAATAGAATTCATAGAACAGACGTCAAGTCAATGATGGCATAATGGGTGGACTGGCGGCCAATTGCGAGTGTACCCATAGGATCAAATCAGGAAGGAAAAGCAGGAAGTTGTTGACTCAATTCACCTGACATTAAAAAAATATATTTGATTGAATGAGCCACATCAGTTAACATAATTTGAATGAACATTCTACAGTACCATGAAAAATATTGCATCACAATACCAGGCAGCCATTGCAAGTGTACCCATGAGTTTACCAGTCAAATTGCAGGGTTAGAGGTTCCAAGCTTGTTCTATTCATTCTATGTCTATGCTACTGCTGCATTGGGGGGCATTGCCTAGGCAACGATAGACTTGAGTTTCTTCTTTCAGCAAGGAGAAACAAAGTTTAATCACGTTGTAAAGAGTCCATGTTACCGCAGAAATGGACTCAACTGCACAAATGGCTGGCCGTCCCGTCTTCATTCAGCTGTTCGTAAAAAATTATATACATTTTTTAAGCTTGTACTTTTTTTAATGGTTATGACGGTTCTTTTATTTTCAATACGGTCTTCATCCATAACCGTAGTGGACCGGTCTTCATCCATAACCGTAGTGGACCGGTCTTCATCCATAACCGTAGTGGACCGGTCTTCATCCATAACCGTAGTGGACCGGTCTTCATCCATAACCGTAGTGGACCGGTCTTCATCCATAACCGTAGTGGACCGGTCTTCATCCATAACCGTAGTGGACCGGTCTTCATCCATAACCGTAGTGGACCGGTCTTCATCCATAACCGTAGTGAACCGGTCTTCATCCATAACCGTAGTGGACCGGTCTTCATCCATAACCGTAGTGGACCGGTCTTCATCCATAACCGTAGTGGACCGGTCTTCATCCATAACCGTAGTGGACCGGTCTTCATCCATAACCGTAGTGGACCGGTCTTCATCCATAACCGTAGTGGACCGGTCTTCATCCATAACCGTAGTGGACCGGTCTTCATCCATAACCGTAGTGGACCGGTCTTCATCCATAACCGTAGTGGACCGGTCTTCATCCATAACCGTAGTGGACCGGTCTTCATCCATAACCGTAGTGGACCGGTCTTCATCCATAACCGTAGTGGACCAGTCTTCATCCATAACCATAGTGGACCAGTCTTCATCCATAACCATAGTGGACCAGTCTTCAGCCGTCCACTACAGTTATGGATGAAGATACTTAGTGGCGAACTGTGGTTGATCTTATCAAGTATGTTTCTCTTTCTTTATTTATGAAGGTAAAGGAGAGCTTAGGGTATGCTCTCTTTTTCTCCCCCGCTTTCTCTTTCTCTCGATCTCTCTCTCTCTTTCTATTTCTCTCGCTCCACCCCCTCTTTTTTTCCTCTCTTTTTTCCCTCTCTCTTTTCCACTCTATCATTCTCTCGCTCTCAGCTTTGTGGCAGTCTGTCTCGTGTCTCTGGGTATGAATGAGTCATGGTTATTCAGCATTCTCCTACTCAACCTTTTCAAACTGCAAATGATGTGCTCTTTGTAGAAATATCACCGCTTTTATGTCTGCCTTTGTGACGGCCTCACCGCTATTCCACTCATACATTGAACATGCTGTGTAGTACATGACTGAGCAGAGCTGCTAGTCTATTTTCCTCCAGACACATTGTGGAAAAGCAGTTGTAGTGTTGCTTACTTTAGGCCTTTGAATTCCTTGCGTAACATAGGCCATAGAGGAGCAGCTTCCAACGTCTTCCAGCAGCCTTAACTGGTGAATATACACAGAGTACAAAACATTAAGGACACCTTCCTAATATTGAGTTGCACGCCCGCCCCTTTTTCCCTCAGAACAGCTTCAATTTGTCGGGGTGTGGACTCTACAAGGTGTCGAAAGTGTTCCACAGGACTGATGGCCCATGTTGACTCCAAAGCTTCCCACATTTGTGTCAAGTTGGCTGGATGTCCTTTGGGTGGTGGACCATTGTTGATACACAAAGGAAACTGTAGAGCGTGAAAAACCCAGCCGCAATCAATGTCTCAATTTTCTCAAGGCTTAAATCCTTTTTTCTCAATCCTTCTTTATCCTCTCTCTTGCTCTTCATCTACATTGATTGAAGTGGCTTTAACAAGTTACATCAATAAGGGATCATAGCTTTCACCTGGATTCTCTAGGCAACAGAGCGATGGATACATGGTGAATGAGCTGGTGTATTTTGTTCACTTTTATTTATCGTACTCTAATTGTAGGTATGTCTGCTGATTTGATCAATTCCTTTCCAAGATAGGTTAATAACAATATGCTGAACGATCTAAATGAATTGAACTCAAAATAACAATGCATTGCAAGTAGCATTGCTCATAAGTAATTATACTTATTAAGCCCCGTTAGCATGAATTATTTTACAGTAGGCATCTTCTGCTTTTTTCATGTGCTACATCATTTTCCAATATCTGTTCACAGTTGCAGATGTGTGGGTTTAGTGTGTTGTATGGTGCAGTGAAATCTGGACCTGCTCCCAGGTCAGAGCAGAGTGTAGCCTGATCCATTAAGCAGGCTTCCACTGTGTCTGGGTGGTCACACACACACAAACTCATGATGTCATTTGGTTTTATCTCACCATTAATAACACTGTAAGTCAGCCTTATAAAAAAGTGCTTAAACACACAGAGCACTTACGCTATTGAACTGCCTAGATGAACTGCCTAGCTGCCTGGCGGATTTAACTAGTTCATTGTGTTCTGTCAAGTTGAGTCTTGCCATTTGCATCTTGCGCTCCCCTTCACAGGCCTGTTTGAATAAGCTAATGAATGCTGTCTGAGAGAGAGAAAAATTGTATTTTGATCACGCTCTCGCACAACCTCATCATTTAATTTTTTTAACTAGGCAAGTCAGTTAAGAACAAATTCTTATTTATGATGCCTGCCTACCAAAAGGCAAAAAGCCTCCTGTGGGGCTGGGATAAAAAAAAAAAATATATATATATATATATATATATATACACAGTTGAAGTCAGAAGTTTACATACACTTAGATTGGAGTTATTAAAACTTGTTTTTCAACTATTCCTCAAATTTATTGTTAACAAACTATAATTTTGGCAAGTCGGTTAGGACATCTACTTTGTGCATGACACAAGTAATTTTCCAACAATTGTTTACAGACATATTATTTAACTTATAATTCACTGTATCACAAATCCAGTGGGTCATAAGTTTACATACACTAAGTTGACTCTGCCTTTAACTTCTTGCGTCGAGCCATGCCGGATCCGGTAGCGTAATCATAGCCTCAAGCTCAATACCATAACTCAACGTTAACTATTCATGAAAATCGCAAATGAAATGAAATCAATATGCTAGCTCTCATGCTTAGCCTTTTGTTAACAACACTGTCATCTCAGATTTTCAAAAATATGCTTCTCTACCATAGCAAACTAGCATTTAGCGTTAGCATTAGCATTTAGCGTTAGCATTAGCAGGCAACATTTTTACAAAAAACAGCAAAAACATTCAATAAATCATTTACCTTTGAAGAACTTCGGATGTTTTCAATGAGGAGACTCTCAGTTAGATAGCAAATGTTCAGTTTTTCCTGAAAGATTTTTTGTGCAGGAGAAAATCGGTCCGTTTGGTGCGTCACGTTTGGCTACCAAAAAAAAAACGAAAATTCAGTTATCCAAACGCCGAACTTTTCTCCAAATTAACTCCATAATATCGACTGAAACATGGCAAACGTTGTTTAGAACCAATCCTCAATGTGTTTTTCACATATCTCTTCAATGATGTATCGTTCCTGGAAGTATCCTTCTCCTTCTGTATCGCAAGGTAAAATGAATGCCACTGGGAATTACGCACCAATTTAGACAAAGGCCACCGGACGGCCCCCTGGCAAATGTAGTCTCTTATGGCCAATCTTCCAATGATATGCCTACAAATACGCCACAATGCTGCAGACATCTTGGATGAACGGCAGAGCGCATAAGCTCGTTCACAGCATATTCACAGCCATATAAGGAGTTAGTAAACACAGCGTCAAAAATCCTGTTCATTTCCTGTTTGAAGTTTCATCTTGGTTTCGCCTGTAGCATTAGTTCTGGGGCACTCACAGATAATATCTTTGCAGTTTTGGAAACGTCAGAGTTTTGTCTTTCCAATGCTGTCAATTCCATGCATAGTCGAGCATCTTTTCGTGACAAAATATTGCGCTTAAAACGGGCACGTCTTTTTATCCAATAATGACATAGCGCCCCCATAGGTTGAAGAGGTTAAACAGCTTGGAAAATTCCAGAAAATTATGTCATTGCTTTAGAAGCTTCTGATAGGCTAATTGACATAATTTGAGTCAATTGGAGGTGTGCCTGTGGATGTATTTCAAGGCCTACCTTCAAACTCAGTGCCTCTTTGCTTGACATCATGGGAAAATCAAAAGAAATCAGCCAAGACCTCAGAGTCTGGTTCGTCCTTGGGAGCAATTTCCAAATGTCTGAAGGCACCACGTTCATCTGTACAAACAATAGTACGCAAGTATAAACAGCATGGGACCATGCAGCCGTCATACCGCTCAGGAAGGAGATGTTTTCTGTCCCTTAGAGATGAACGTAATTTGGTGCGAAAAGTGCAAATCAATCCCAGAACCACACCAAAGGACCTTGTGAAGATGCTGGAGGAAACGGGTACAAAAGTATCTATATCCACAGTAAAACGAGTCCTATATCGACATAACCTGAAAGGCCGCTCAGCAAGGAAGAAGCCACTGCTCCAAAACCGCCATAAAAAAAGCCAGACTACAGTTTACAACTGCACATGGGGACAAAGATCATACTTTTTGGAGAAATGTCCTCTGGTCTGATGAAATAAAAAAATAACTGTTTGGCCATAATGACCATCGTTATGTTTGGAGGAAAAAAGGGAGGCTTGCAAACCGAAGAACACCATCCCAACAGTGAAGCACGGGGGTGGCAGCATCATGTTGTGGGGGTGCTTTGCTGCAGGAGGGGCTGGTGCACTTCACAAAATAGATGGCATCATGAGGATGGAAAATTATGTGGATATATTGAAGCAACATCTCAAGTCATCAGTCAGGAAGTTAAAGCTTGGTCGCAAATGGGTCTTCCAAATGAACAATGACCCAAAGCATATTTCCAAAGTTGTGGCAAAATGGCTTAAGGACAACAAAGTCAAGGTATTGGAGTGGCCATCACAAAACCCTGACCTCAATCCCATATAAAATGTGTGGGCAGAATTTAAAAAGTGTGTGCAAACAAGGAGGCCTACAAACCTGACTCAGGCTCTGTCGGGATGAATGGGCCAAAATTCACCCAACTTATTGTGGGAAGCTTGTGGAAGGCTACTCGAAACGTTTGATCCAAGTTAAACAATTGATGTATGTAAACTAGTGTATGTAAACTTTTGACCCACTGGGACTGTGATGAAATAAATCATTCGCTCTACTATTATTCTGACATTTCACATTCTTAAAATAAAGTGTCATTCGCTCTACTATTATTCTGACATTTCACATTCTTAAAATAAAGTGTCATTCACTCTACTTTTATTCTGACATTTTACATTCTTAAAATAAAGTGGTGATCCTAACTAACCTAAGACAGGGAATTTTTACTAGGACTAAATGTCAAGAATTGTGAAAAACTGAGTTTAAATGTATTTGGCTAAGGTGTATGTAAACTTCCAACCTCAACTGTGTATGTATATACAGTATATATATATATATATATATATATATATATATATATATATATATATATATATATATATATATATATACTGTGTATGCATTTACAGTATATATATATATATATATATATATACACACACCGGCATATATGACAAAACACACATCACGACAATAGAGACACCACAACACCACAACCCAATTGAGATGGATGAGTTGGACCACAGAGTGAAGGAACCTGGAATATGATCTGGAACCTGGAATTCATACAGCCATTGTTTTTAAAGACAAGCATAGCAGATAGTGTTTTTCTTACTTTTTTGGTAGCACTTTTCTTGACACCCAGTGTCATAACCATTATTATAATATGTCATAACATAGGACATAACTTGTCATTTCCATTATGTGTTATGACCTGTCATAATATGGTCATAACACTGCCATGACCAATATATTTACACCTCTTGTGACATATTGTGTTGTTTTATGGCTGGTTATGACACCTACATTAGAGTGTCAAAACCGACATTTACTCAAAAAAAATGTTTCCCTGCCAAGAAGTTTTGTTTCGTTTTAAAGTTTGTATCTTAAATCGTTTGTTGTTGTTGTTATGTATTCTTTACAGTTGTTTTTTCAACATATTTTAAATAACTTGTAGAAAATACCCTTTATGACACTGTCATGAAGCATTATGACCATCCTGTGTCACTTTACTTGGACTAAGAAAATACACTTTATGACACTCAAGAAGCATTATGACCATCATCATATACGCAAGGTATGCCTATCACGTACATGGCCTTATATCAGTCAAATTTGTAAGTCGCTCTGGATAAGAGCGTCTGCTAAATGACTTAAATGTAATGTAAATGTAAAAAGAGGGTGTCTTTTCCTTCTCCTGAAATCTTCTCCTGCATTCATCCCAGTCATCAGCAACAGAGCATTGGGGTAGTTGCATGTCTGACATCAATGTGTGCGCAATTACAATTATAATTTAATATGGTGAATAAAAAAAAAAAAGATATAACATTAACATACTGAAGACAAGTAGGCTATGGTGTAACGGAATGGTTTGCCTTGTGTGGTTTTGTGGGTTTTGACACTCTTATGTAGATGTCATAACCAGCCATAAAATACCAAAATATGTCACACCAGGTCAAAATGTCATGACAGTGTTATGACCATATTATCACAGGTTATGACAAGTTATGTCAGCTGGTATGATATATTATGACATGGTTATGACCTTGCCATAATGTTATGATGCTGGGTGTCAAATAAAGTGTTACCATTTTAGTTTTTTAACAACAGAATCAACAGATGTTTTTAGAGGCTTAGAACTCCACACCACGCTAACACAATGGGTCCTTCTCAAACCCCTCAGAACTTTGTCATTTTGTCACTCCTTTCATCCCTGACAATGCATGTCATGTTGCATTATTTGTGTTGGATGAGAGTGGAAAACAAAGGAGAACACGATTAGTCGATGCATGCGGCATTTGTTTGTTTGCCCGTGACGAAAATGAAGCTTTGTTATATTGGCTCAGTGAATCAGAGCCAACCACCAAACTCATTATCCTCATCATCCTGCAGCTCGGTCATTGGAATTGACACAGTTTAGGTCTATATTTCAAATACCATAAATATGGATACCCCCGCTGTTTTCAAATCACGTAGAGGGCTATGGCTGTTAGATATCAATGTTGGAAGGTTGATGTCAAAGATGGATCTTCTTGATATCTGGGTGCATGACATGAGCCCGGATATTTTGGTTCTCAGAGACTTGGCTAAATGGCTCGATCCCGGATAAGGACATTGGATAAGGACATTGCTGAATGGAACATCTTCAGGTGTGACAGGCAGAAAAAGGGGGAGGGGTGGCTATATATGTGAAATCAACTTGGATTGATGGAAGAAATCTAGCAAACTCCTCACTGATTGACCTAATTCCGAAAAATAACCTCCACAAGTACTTGTCCAGCGGTGTCTTTGCCAATGATCTCAGTGATCACTGTCCTATTGCATGTATGAGAGATACCAAACAGATGAACACTGATCCTCGTATAATTATAAAGAAACTTTTGAACCAGAATTCCCCACAACCTTTTTTTCATATGTACAGTGCCTTCAGAAGGTATTCATACCCCTTGACTTATTCCACTTTTTGTTGGGTTACCGCCTGAATTAAAAAAGGGAAAAAAATTTTTTTTCACACTTCTACACACAATACCCCAAAATTAAACATGTTTTTAGAAATGTTTGCAAATGTATTCTAAATTAAATATAGAAATATCTAATTGACATAAGTATTCTCACCCCTGAGTCAATACTTTGTAGAAACACCTTTGGCAGTGATTACAGAGTATTTCTGGGTAAGTCTCTCAGAACTTCCGACACCTGAATTTGCCCAATATTATTTTCAAAATTGGTTGTTGATCATTGCTAGACAACCATTTTCATGTCTTGCCATAGATTTTCAGTTAGATTTATGTCAAAACTGTATCTCGGCTGCTCAGGAATATTCACTGTCTTCTTGGTAAACAACTCAAGTGTAGATTTGGGCTTTAGGTTATTGTCCTGCTGAAAGGTGAATTCATCTCCCAGTGTCTGGTGGAAAGCAGACTGAACCAGGTTTGTGCTTAGCTCCATTCCATTCATTTTTTATCCTGAAAAACTCCCCAGTCCTTAATGATTATAAGCAACCCATAACATTATGCAGCCACCACTATGCTTGAAAATATGGAGAGTGGTACTCCATAATATGTTGTATTGGATTTGCTCCAAACATAAGTTTGTATTACAAAAAGTTAATTGCTTTGCCAAGTATTGTGCAGTATTACTTTAGTGCCTTGTTGCAAACAGGATGCATGTTTTTGGATATTTGTATTCTGTACAGGCTTCATTCTTTTAACTCTGTCAATTAGGTTAGTATTGTGGAGTAACTACAATGTTGTTGATCCATCCTCAGTTTTCTCCTATCACACCCATAAAGACACCATTGGCCTCATGGTGAAATCCCTGAGCGGTTTCCTTCCTCTCTGGCAATTGAGTTAGGAAGGACGACTGTATCTTTTTAGTGACTGGGTGTAATGATACACCATCCAAAGTGTAATTAATAACTTCACCATGCTCAAAGGCCTACTAAATGTCGGCCTTTTATTTTTTACCCATCTACCAATAGGCGCCCTTCTTTGCGAGGCGTTGGAAAATCTCCCTGATATGTGTGGATGAATCTGTGTTTGAAGTTCACTGCTCGACTGAGGGACCATACAGATAATTGTATGTGTGGGGTACAGACATGAAATAGTCATTCAAAAAATCATGTTAAACACTATTATTGCACACAGAGTCCATGCAACTTATGTTGTGACTCGCTGTTAGATGACTTGCTACACCTGAACTTATTTAGGCTTGCCATAACAAAGGGATTGAATACTTATTGACTCAATTTCAGCTTTTCTTTTAAAATGAATTAATTTAGAAAAAGATTCTAAAAACATAATTCCACTTTCACATTATGAAGTATTGTGTGTAGGCCAGTGACTAACAGTCTCAATTTAATCAATGCAAATTCAGGCAGTAACACAACAACATTTGGAAAAAGTCAAGGGGTGTGAATACTTTCTGAAGGCACTGTACTCTGACCTTTCCTCTCAGCTGCATGCCTGACCATTAATTAGTTCTAGAACTGTTCTCATCTATTTTCTCTCTCTGTCAGACAAATACACTCCCTTAAACAAAAAATAGAACAAATACTTGGTTCTCTATAGAACTTTCAGATCTTGTTATGATGAGAAATCATGCCTGGGCCAAGGCTCGAGAGACTGTAGCTGATTGCCAGTTTTGCAGGCAATTGAGAAATAGATGCCCTTCCTCTATCGAGAAAGAACTATATCTAACTAGAAAGTAGTTAGATATAGCTATCTTAGACTCTGCTGGTAATCCATCTAAATTTTGCAAAACAGTTAATGCACTGAAGCGTGGAAATTCCTCTTCTTCCCTGCCTTAGCAAGTTGTGTCAGACTCTGGCATCATTACTGAGAAATATGAGATAAGTGATGCTTTTAATCAGCATTTTATCTCAACAGGCTTTTATTTGAAATAAATGGTGGTTTAATTGACCCTTGTCAGCCAGTCGGATGCCTGCCTCTCTCCCAGCCTCTAGATGGCTCGATGGAAGTTCCGTCAACTTCTAGTGAATCTTGGTTTTCATTTCAACAACTTTCTTCTTGTGATTTGCAAGACGCCTTGCAGAAGATTGATATAAAAAAAATCACTGGGGCAGATTTGTCTGATGCTTTCTTGCTGCAGCTTTCTGATCCTCTGATTGCAGAATCTTTAACCCTTTGACGCGTAAGATGACGTATTTGTGATCATTGTTGAGTGGTCCCTGCAGTGTACGATCTCAAATAAGTGATTGGAACAGTAGCAATGTCCCAACAAACGCTTATAAACAGCATTGTTGTCTTTACAGCATCTACATATGTTTTTGCACTGATGGAAAATAAAGGTCTTAAACATCATTCCTCAATTTGACCTTTTATTGTAAAGATAAATGCGAACTTCATCATCCAAGCATCACACGGAACACATCCACAGCCAAACTCATTCCATAAACCAGTCTAACAAAACTTAAGTTAGTGACCTAATTAAGATTAATGTGTGTCTCAGGGTCTACCGAACGTCACCCACTATGTCAATACTGTCACCCAATATGTCAAACAAGAAGGTGGACTGCGATGTACTGGAGCACAAATATCCTTATTCTTTATGGTTTTGGTCGTAGTCTTGCTGTGTAACACGCATCCTATTGAACTCCCTCCAAACCCTGTAGTCTTCTGCAGCTCTAGACAGACAGAGGCACCCTGGGATGGTGACGGGCAAGGCTGTGCTCAGAAAAACAACCCAGGGATGGAATAGAAAAAGATGAAAAGAGAGCGAAAGGGGGTAGGTAGAGGGGGAGAGAGACTGCAAGGTTGTGGAAGAGGTAGTGGAATGATCCAGAATTGGAGAGGGTCGCTCACTCCCCTCTTGACTTGAATAGGGACATACCTCCTAATTATCACTCCTCTCCCATTTAACCAATCCATATGTCCACACAAATACTCCTATCAGGTCTGTTAAAGGGTAATAATGTAGACTCCTCCAAGCATGTTGTCAAAGATCTGCGTTTCACAGGGCATTGACACATCATTAGGGTAGCCATGGCAGTTTCCCACTTTCCCTTGGCAGTACACTATTGGCTCTGCGACTAAATCTCCACACTAAAGTGTCATCATGGCTGCCCCACTCAGTCTTTATTGGACTGTATTACACAAGTGGCTCCTTGGCCTGCTGCTACTACTACAGGCCTGGAACAAAATGAGTCCCCTTACAGATAAATTATTTGTTCCATAACTTTAGCCTTGATGGCTCCAGTACAGTACGCAGCCTCGCTGTGGCAGATGAGTTGTGTTATTAATCCCCCAGTCAAACTGTACATCCCCATCTGGTTGGAAAATAGCACACAATACAGGAGATGTGGGGGCTCGTGTAATGGTTTGTTTTCTCCATCTGTTACGGAGTGTAGTGTAGGTGCCCACAAAGTGCCCACTATTTTACCAGGGGATGTGGGAGTGTTGACAGAACTTCAATTTAAGTATTTCATTGCTATACTAGTTTGTGTATGTGTGTCTGTTTTTGTCGATGTGGGTGTGTGCTGGTGGCTCTGTTTCCAACGCTCAATGCCTTCATTGGCAGCCATGCTCTAATAGATGTGTGGTTAATCTCAGACAGATAGTGTGGTGCTATCATCTACTGTACCTAGAGATGCTATGTTGTTAGAGCTGAACTACCCACGGGGGCCTCAGTAGGGGAGAAGAACAGTCTCTCTCGGTACTGCTCATTGGAGTAGCTAGTAAGCGTACTTCTCAAATGGCATTTGTCAATGTGAATATGTTATCCATCTTTAAGCCTAGCTTTGATTTTCATCATAATGAGCTCTCTTTCTCAGGTGTAGGGGCTTATTTAGTCAGGATTATGAATATATTTGAATTCATGTAATTGCTTTTAGTACGCTCCAGCGACAAGCTAATCAGAAGTACTTCATTTGTTTCAGTGTAACAGAGTTTTCACCTCTCCCCTGCAGTGCAGATCAAAAAAGTAGATATTTCTATTCTCCATTCCCCTTCTCCAGAAGGACATGACCCTGAATTACTTTTACACTGTCAGAGTTTTCACCTCTCCTCTTTTCTTCTCTCCTCTCTCCCTTTACAGAAGATACTTTGCTTAAGTGAAGCACTTTGTCTTATTGTCACAGAGTTGTCACATGAGAAGTTGTCTACTTTGTTTCAGTGTAACTGAATTGTCATCTCACCTCTCCCTCTCCAGAAGGACCTGTCCCTGAAGTCCCAGGAGCGCATGGAGAACCAGGAGAACCATGAGGAGAATCAGGCGGGGCCCCCCCTGTGCAAGAAGAAGCCCCCTAAAGTCCCTAATGGATTCAGCCTGGATACCCACAAGGCCCTCAACAACCACCTTAACAACCACAACAACCATAGCAACCATCACCAGCACTCTGACCAGGAGAACAACATCCCACGCCTGGCTCTTCACACCTACGGCAAGAAGAAGAACAAGAACAGCTTGCAGAAGAAACACAGGCCGGTCTGTACACGGTTTATTATGGTTTATACACTGTCTCCTCCACTCAATTTATTTTCTCCTCAAGCAGCGTTTTGGGTAGCCTGGTCCCAGATCAGTTTGTACTGTCTTGCAGAGTTGGGACCAGGCTAGCGTTTGTGGTCTCAGGTTGGCATAGTGGGTTTTGTCTGCTCACTACAATGCTAGATGTGTAGTTTGATCCTCTTGAATGTGGGAGAGGAAATGTTGATGTGTGTGTTCACAATTTGCTTTTGGTCATAAGATCAGGTTGAATTATCAGACGACGTGTTTGAAGAAGGGATTGAATTCATACAGATAAAATATAATAGGCTGCAAGGTGTATTGATAGCAGCTTTGTAAAAAATAAATCAATAAAAATTCCATTCCAACTGAATTAGGAGAAACTCGAATCTAATTGTGACTGAACATTAGAGGGTCTCCTTGGCTTCAGTTAATTAATGTTACATTAAGGTCTGTCCTTTGAAAACATCTGTAATTACGCAGTATTAAGGCTAGAGATTTGTGAGTAGCAGATTGCCTTATCCTTATAGAGATACACTGAACTGACTTTACTCCCTCCTCACAGCCAGACGACTGGTGCTCTATAGTACAGCTGCTCGGCTGTCTATTGATGAATGGTGTTATTATCTATAATGGGCTTTAAAACCTGCTGGACCAATAAGAGATTAGTCACTGGTGCTATTGTTAGCTGTGGTGTAGTGTGTGTGTGTGTCTGTGGGGAGGAGAATAGTGTCTGTGTATGTGTGTGCGTGCGCACAGGGCATTGTGTTGCACTAATGACTATTTATGGCACACTGACACTGGGGTGTCTTTCTGCCAGCAAGAGCTATCAGTTACAGCACCACCCACTGTCCATCTACACACACATGCTACACAAAGCACCCACACACATGCTGCACAAAACACACGTTGTGTGTGTGAAGGTAGGAGAGCAAAGGTTGTCATCAGTCTGTGTCATCCCAGCAGGAGAGAGGTCAGTCTTCAGGAGGCTTTTAATCATGTGAGCTATACTCCCCCTGGCTTTAATGAACCCAGAAAGAAACAACACAGGGAAGTGATTACATACTGTACACACACAGATGGGTGTTATTGACTCGGGTGTGTGTGTTAGTCAGGGGTGCTATGACAACAACCACTGTGACAAGTGAGAGCAGCACAAAGTGGTGTTTAGGGCCAGAGCTGAAGGACCCTCCCCACAGCTCTGGGAGCAGCCACTTGTTAGGGGGACAAGAGATGCTGTTAGAGCATGGGGCTCAGGGGAGACATGGCACCACACACACAAAAAAAGTTACGTTTCTTAAATAGTTCTTCCTCAGCTCTTAAAGAGGAATGGAAACACTTTAATAAGTAAAGCTAAGCAAAGAGATATTTTCAATCCACAAATAGTAAATGTGCATTGAACATAGAAACATCTCTATTTTTAGGATATTGATCTTGAACAACATTTATTAGAGGTATGGGTAGCGCCGTCTTGAATTACCATAGAAATGACTGGTGCCTCATGCATCATTGGCAGTATTGAGCACATTGTGAGCTTTAGCGCAGGGACTGAAAATGAACGTGGCCACCAGAAAATGAACGTGGCTACCAGCAGGCGTCGCACCTCCACTGGACCTGAAAGGTTTCTCACAACCTTGATATTGAGATCAGGAAAACAACATTAAGGTAAGAATCTGTATACAATTTGTTTATATGTTGGAGATAAGCTATAATATTTACATTTTAGAGTATATTTTCCGATTGATAAGATGAGTCTGTGAAATGAATGTTTTATAACAAGCCGAGTAGATAGTCTGCCAAAACGATGCAATGTACCTAGGTAGCTGGCTTGTGATTCGATATGTAGCAAGCTAGCCAGCCAGAGAGGGCTGCTGCAGGATTGTTATTTTAAATGTAGCTAACGTTAGCTAGATATAATCCCAATAGCTATAATTATTAGATAGCTAGATAACTGCATAGCATAGCTAGATATCTCATTAAGTGCAGGTTCATCTGTGATATGTCAGATATGTTACCCTTATGATGATAGCTATCTAGATAATTACTTTTGAAAGCTCAGCTTGGTAGTCAGCTTGGTAACTAAATCATTCAGGTCTAGCTGGTTTTGTGACTTTTCTACTTACAGGCACACTGTACATTATCATATTATTTTGTTTATGGACTATCAGATAGGAACTTGTTACATGTTTTCTCAAATGTTAGAGTGAAAAGCCGATTGATAACTACACAATAGCTACACAATTCCCTTCATTCATGATTCCCTTTTTTTTTGTGCTGAAGGGTCATCGCTACTTGGTGAAGACAAGGACGAAGAGGATGAGATTTAAATAGGGAAGCCGGAGGAAGTGTGACTCGTCATTTTGCCTCTCTTGCATGCTTTTAATTTGTTTGCATTCTGACTCTTTGTGTATTAGGCAATAGGCCTCGTGGAATGTAATATAGCTGTCTAGATATTTTTACAGCCATTTTGAAGTTGGACATACTAGCTATCTGTCGTGTGGATAAGAACCGTTTTTTCCAGAGCAAAGAACTGCAGACTGCCTTGGAAGGCCATGTTTTTCGCTGATGGTTGTGGCAGTAGGTGCAGGTCCCATTGTTCATAGGCTTTGGCTGCTGCTCTGATGCACCCCCGGAGGATGGGTGGAGACTCCCACCTGAACAGGTCACCTGACATGTATTCAGGTAGTTTGTGCTGTGTCGCCTTGAAACAGTTGTTAGGGTGTTGTAATAGATCCTATCTGTTAGTGGTTTGATTCCAGCTTTTTGCAGAAAAATCTCTGTGTGTTTCCTTCAGGAATGCTCGGTCTTGATACGAGCAGCCCTGTTGATAATATGCTTTAAGATATGTCTTATTGCTCTGATGTAGGGTGGGAAGCCATACTGTGGCAAAGTAGTCCAGATGAGTTGTTATCATGGTGTGGTAGATCGTTCAGGAGGATGTCCTTGGAGATGAAGTCCCTTGCCCTTTCTAAACCGCCAAGCCCAAACAGCAGTTTCCATGTGTCCTGGCTGGCATCTTCAGTTCGGTGTAGGTGTGGGTCCAACTTCATCCCCAGCTACTTTATGGCGTTTACTCGTTCATAAGTGTTTTTCCCATCTGTTGTTGTGATACGTTTGCCAGTGTGTCTCAGCTTTTGTGGGTTGCCAAACAGCATTGCCTTGGTCTTCTGAGGGTGTAGGGAGAGCTTGTTGTCAGCAAACCAAGCGGCTGCCGTTTGATGTCGTTTGACACTGCTTCCTCACGCTCACTGGTGAATATTTGCTGAGTAGTACAGGCCTGTGTCATCTGCATATATATATGCAGCATTTCTCCAGCACTGATGGAAGGTAATAGCAATGGCCCAAGCACACTCCCTTGTGATACTCCATTCACCACAGGTACCTGGGCTGACAGTGTACTCTGCAATTATGATGAGAACCACTTAATTGCAGTGCTGTCAAAGCCTATTTTCGCAAGTTTCCCCAGGAGTGTGTGGTGGTGAACAGAGTCAAAAGCTTTCTTCAGGTCCAAGAAGAGTACTGCTGTGACCTCCTGGCTATTACAAGCCGACTTGATGTCCTCCACAACCTTTTGAACTGCTGTAGGTGTGCTGTGTATCTTCCTAAAGCCGCTTTAATAGGATGTAAATAGGCTGTTGATTGAGAAATAGTTGGCAACCTTTGTGTGCATCAGCCAACTACCAACATTGGACGGTAGTTGGCCACAACCGATCTATCCCCTGCCTTGTAGATTGGTGTTAGATAAGTTTTTCATTGACATGGTATCTCCCCAGTTGAGATTGGCAGATTGAGGATATGAGTCAGTGGACCCACTATCACCGTGGCAGAGTCCTTTACAAGCCTAGGTGGAATATTGTCTGGCTCTGTGGCTTTCTACTGCTTCATCTTCAGAAGTTCATTTAGGACGGTTACTTCATCAATTAGCGATAGCTCAAAAACATGCTCTGTTTCTGAAACATATGGAAGTGGGTCTTTTGAAGGAGCCTGTATTTCATTAGCAAGCGTGGATGCACAAGATGCAAAGTATGCATGAAACTCTTCTGTCATTTCTAGAAGGTCTGATCTTTTGACTTTGCCAGTGAAATAGTTGATTATTTTCCACATTTCACAGTTGTCTGCCTTGGATTTTTGTAGAGCAGCTGAGTAGTACAGTAGTTTTTCCTTTCCTTCCATACTTCAGCAGTTACGTTGTTTCTGAGACATCGGCACTCTTCCCAGTCATTTTCAGCCTTTGTTTTCATCACTTTTAGCCGAGCAGCAGACTCATCAGGGTCTTGATGTTGTCAGTCAAGGAGGTCGAGTGACTTTTTGTTTCACTTTTCTATGCCGGAGCGGTGAATGAAGGTTTGCGACCTGTTAGAAGATCTCTCCAAAGGCTTACCGGGCCTCATTCACGTTGTTGCAGGAATCTTTCCTATTGGGCTAACTTGAGGAATTCTATGAAAGACTGCTTGTTATAGCTTTTGCGAGATCTGTGCTTTTGTTAGAGCTTTCCCCTCCTCTAGTCTCTCTTTGCTGCAGGTCATCATGATGTTATGGTCAGATGGACCCCATGCTAATGAAACTCCTCAGCTTGTAATGGTCAGGGTTAGATACATAGATGTTGTCAATGCATGTTTCAGACTGTTTCGTTATGCTACTGGGTTCTCTTATTACTGGCCACAGCTGATAAAGTCCCATAAGATGTCCCACAGATTATTTTTTTATCTGTGTGCTTCAAGAGGTCAGCGATGAATGTTGTATATAATGTTTTGGTTATGATAGCGATGTAACTTGCACTTTGTTTTCAGGTTTGAATGAGACAATGTATTCCCCTAACCTTATTCTTTCAAAAAAGTTATTGTTTTATTCATATTATAGTACTTGTGTACAGTATGCCTTTCCTTATAATATGAAAGACTAAATGCCATTTGTAATATGTTTTGGTGCATATATGTGTTTAATATACTATCCAGAGAAGAAAGTGTCTGATCACGGAACATTCATAGAATTCTAGACAAATACCACTGTTCAGTTAAAGGTATTTCTATTCTTACTTCAGATTTTCAATCCTTACAAAATAAGGAAGAGTCAATGGGCTCCAAGTGTTTCTCTATCTTCAGGAAGTTGTGTAAATGGCAGTTGTTTGGGTAAAAAGCGGTATTTTTTCTTGACTAATTACCATTTTATTGATGTGGTGCTATTGTATGTCATATCATCTGGAAAGGCTGTTTCTCAGCTTTCAAAATATGTATCATGTTTTCATATGTGGTTTGACACCAACAAATTATGTTGGCGTCCTGAATTCACTGGTCTCAGTAAACTCAGGAATTCCAAAACACTCCTGCCAGTGATGCAACAATGCCAATATGGCGATTTACAGTTAACTTGTGTTCTAAAGCCTAGTGTGTCCATCCCTATTTAAAGCCAGACTCAGTAAGTGTCGTGATTTTGTTTACATTTATATTTTGTTTTGTTGGGCCAATAAAAACTCCAGGCAAGACGTCATAATATGCTGTAGAGTCTATCGTACCTGAGAGTTGTCAAGCAGCTGCTGGGCCAGCGACCCTTTGATCCATATCAACCAGTAGGCCTATTCTAGTTACAACAAGCATGTAGGCTGCAGTATTATAAATCTAACAATTTACAAGTCGAGTCAACTATCGTAACAGCAGTAACATGCAATTTAAATGGCATAGCTAGATAACAATATACTGTGGTGCATCAATGCCGTTATCTGCTTGACGTCGGTCTTGCAGTGCAAACACTTGTCTGGATAAATTGACCCTCAACAGCTAGTTAGCCCATGTTGAATTATAAAATACATTTGCCATCCAAAGGTTGCAATAGAAAACACAACATCCAAGAGGGAAACAATTAGTAAGCTAACAACTCCATCAATGGTTGCAAGAAAGTATGCAAACGTTTTTCTTTACTATACTGTAGTGACCTACACCATCAGTTGGCACATTTAGCCATGTGTGAATCTCTCCACAGCTGTTTGCTAGCCAGCTAAATTAGCTAACTAGCTAGCTTGCTAACTAGTTTCACTTACCAGTAGCTCTAGTTTTCGTGATTATCATTGGCACTGTCCACAGCAGCATGATCCTGGCACTAGTTGTGAGGTAGGAATACCTGTGTTGCTGAATGAAAATCAAAACAAATGCTATTAGTCACATGTGCCGAATACAACAGGTGTAGACATTACAGTGAAATGCTTGCTTACGAGCCCCTAACCAACAGTGCAGTTTTTTTTAAATCACCCACAATTCCAGTTTTATTCAGAAAATCAAGCTAGAAACATAAAAGCAACTTTGTTGCCAACCGGTGTGGAGATCATTTAGGATCTCAGTTTAGGATCATTTAGGATCTCAGTTTAGGATCATTTAGGATCTCAGCTTGTGAAGGTCACTGGACTGAGAATGAAGGAATGCAAAAACTATGTCTCTGTCACTAGAAAACACAGTCAAGGGTGGTACTGGTAATTAATCTGAAAGGCACCCTGGGAAATATGCAAATATGGCTTCAAAGAACCAATTTAAGGTTTTTCAGATAACCTAAAATGGTTCCCCTATGGCATTGCTCTGAAAAACCTTATTTGGTTCCAATTCGAACCAGCAGGGGTGAATGGCAAAGGGTGTTGGCACTGTCAACGGGATAGGATACCCTCTAGTAAATCCTCCTGCTAAAGACAGGGTCAACAGACATGATGATGACAACGATGATGGCAACAGTGATGATAATTATTATAACGGTATTTTTTTTTATAACCACACTGTTTCTGACCCTCCCCTCAAGGAGCCAGACAGTCTGTTTTGATTTCAGCCAAGTGAGCATTAGCATATCCCACTCAGCTCCAATAACACTCCAATCTGTCATGCTTCATGACATATGCAAAATTGGAAATATCATTGTCTCTGCCCTCTGTGGCCTCCATTGTCCTTTAAACGGAATGAAGACATTCTCCTCCTCCCAGTTATTCCACAGCAGAAATATTATCTTTTCACCGCTCCAAAGGCCTGTAATTAGGGGAGGGGATATAGTTTGAAGAGGAGAGCAGAGATAGTTTGAAAAAAAGAGAGGAAAGGAAATGAGAGGAGAGCTAGTTTAGAAAGGACTTCAATGAGAGGTGTTTTTTCTTGTTTTGCCTGTTCCGCACCACACAGATTCCAGCCAGGCAATATTTTTCTATATCTGGCTGGCACGAACCCAATGTCCTGAACTTCCAGATATTGTCTGGTCGGGGGTAAAATACAGAAATGCTTGGAACAGCTTCTGACATGTTGCTCTGTGCTGAAATAAAGAGCACAGCTAAGGGGGGCATTGTCGGTGGTGAAAATGGATAGGTGCACAGCAGCATTTCTGCAAAAAATGGATAGGTGCACAGCAGCATTTCTGCAAAAAATGGATAGGTGCACAGCAGCATTTCTGCAAAAATGGATAGGTGCACAGCAGCATTTCTGCAAAAAAATGGATGGGTGCACAGCAGCATTTCTGCAAAAAAATGGATGGGTGCACAGCAGCATTTCTGCAAAAAATGGATAGGTGCACAGCAGCATTTCTGCAAAAAATGGATAGGTGCACAGCAGCATTTCTGCAAAAATGGATAGGTGCACAGCAGCATTTCTGCAAAAAAATGGATGGGTGCACAGCAGCATTTCTGCAAAAAAATGGATGGGTGCACAGCAGCATTTCTGCAAAAAAAATGGATGGGTGCACAGCAGCATTTCTGCAAAAAAATGGATGGGTGCACAGCAGCATTTCTACAAAAAATTGATGGGTGCACAGCAGCAAATTTGTTGGTTCAAGTCTATGTACATAGTTTATCGCTACTGCTATTTTTCATTGTGGAACAATCTGTGATTTATAGTGACAGTGCATCTGTGTGCTGTTGTTGTAGTCTGGTAGAGTAGGCTACTGTTCAGTCTGCATAGTGAAAGTTCAATCAGTTGAAACACCATCAGTTGTAGTATATGTAGCTCTTTGTGAGTACTACTTCATCAGAATCACCTTTATTCACCAAGTACACTTACACATACCCACAATTTACTTTAGTGAGACGGTGCTGCCAGCAGTAGACACTTTACAAACGGAATACAGACACAAGTCCTCATAGACATCATACAGAGTATGCAATATCGGTACAGTAAACATAACATACAACTCTGGAGTATAGGCTGATTACAGAGGGAATATACAATTTATAGAGGGGATATATCTATATAAGCATGGGGAGGGATACTGCCATGGTGAATATATACAGTGTTGTGCAGAGATGAACATAGTACAAATGCAGTATAGTGCATATTTCGCAGTCCCGCGGTTATGTCCGCGGAGCAGGCGGGTTTAGGGTCATGAAAAATTGTGTGGATAAAGGGCGGGTGGGTGGCAGGCGTAAGTGTACAAAACATTAGGAACACCTTCCTAATATTGAGTTGCACCTTTCTTGCTCTCAGAACAGCCTCAGTTCGTCGGGACTTGGACTCTACAAGCTGTCAAGTGTTCCGCAGGGATCCTGGGCCATGTTGACTCCAATGCTTCCCACAGTTGTGTCAAGTTGGCTGGATGTTCTTTAGGTGGTGGACCATTCTTGATACACACAGGAAACTGCAAACTGATGCGCCTGGCACCTACTACCATACTCCTTTCAAAGACAGCTAAATCTGAATGACACACATACACAATCCATGTCTCAATTGTCTCAAGGCTTAAAAATCCTTCTTTAACCTGTCTCATCCCCTTCATCTACACTGATTGAAGTGGATTTAACAGGTGACATCAATAAGGGATCATAGCTTTCACCTGGATTCAACTGGTCAGTCTATGTCATGACAGAGCATGATGTTTTTCCTAATGTTTTGTACACTGTATAGGCTACATTGAGGTTTGTATTTCATTATTTTAGGCTACCTGGCATTAGTGCGTAAGCCTAAGCTTTAGAGCCTAACTGTACACGCGCCGGATAGCTTCTGGGAAAGGCAGGAACATGTACATCACTCCACGGAGGTAAAAGGGACAATGTCAGAGTTTAATTCAATAAGAAAAAAGCTGTGAAATGGAGAGTAGGAAATAAAGAGAAGCGAAGGCGAGAAAAGTCATGTTTTGGAAAGATTTGGTGAAGATGTGATAGTGGTGCCAGCTACGTTATGTATGATGATTGTGAGGCACTATACAAAATTCAACAGTCACAAGACGGGGGACATCAAATAGGCCTATGGCACATCAAGGGAACTGTAGCCTACTGTTTTGCTGGGTTAATTGGAAATTGGACACTGACTGTAGGTCTATAACCTCTCACATAGCCTTAATATGAACTCTTGCAGAATTAAGCATTTCTTGCTGTAAAATGGTACACCAAATGTAGGCAACATTTTGACTCGGGAAAAGGATTGGAGAATATGATTTATTTATTTCAACATCTTGAGAGAATGTGAAGTTAGGGCCTCCACAGACAGTATCTATCTTTATCAAATCTAATTGTAATTGTCACATGTGCAGAATACAACAGGTGTAGTGTTATGCAGGTGAGTGAGGACCCAAAAGCGGTTTAACAGAAACAGAGTCTTTTAATGTCCAAACACAGGGAAGACATAAATCCTCTTCAGATGTATCGGTTGACAAAATAGACAACCCGCAGAGAGGGCGACAAATAAATCATAAAGTCCTCTGATCTTTACAGGAGAGTCCCCTTCTAGCAGCAGAGGAGAATAGCAGGGTTAGCGGCAACAGACTGCTGGTCTCTCCGGGTAGGCGCGGGTTGTAGAGGACAGAGGTACCTGATCACACGTAGCATCTGATGAAGAGGCAGATTACGACAGGACGGGACAAGGGTGAAGCAAACGAGAATCTGACAAAGACAGAAGCAGAAACAGAGAGAGAAATAGAGACCTAATCAGAGGGAAAAAAGGGAACAGGTGGGAGAGAGTAAACGAGGTAGTTAGAGGAGATGAGGAACAGCTGGGGGAAGGAAAGGGAGAGAAGGTAACCTAATACGACCAGCAGGGGGAAACGAAGTGAAGAGAAAGAACAGGAACAAGACATAACATGACAATACATGACAGTACCCCCACTCACCGAGCGCCTCCTGGCGCACTCGAGGAGGAAACCTGGTGGCAACGGAGGAAATCATCGATCAGCGAACGGTCCAGCACGTCCCGAGATGGAACCCAACTCCTTTCCTCAGGACCGTACCCCTCCCAATCCACTAGGTACTGATGACCACGGCCCCGAGGACGCATGTCCAAAATCTTACGGACCCTGTAGATAGGTGCGCCCTCGACAAGGATGGGGGGAGACGAACGGGGCGCGAAGAAAGGGCTTAACACAGGAGACATGGAAGACCGGGTGGACGCGACGAAGATGTCGCGGAAGAAGAAGTCGCACTGCGACAGGATTAATGACCTGAGAAATACGGAACGGACCAATGAACCGCGGGGTCAACTTGCGAGAAGCTGTCTTAAGGGGAAGGTTTTGAGTGGAGAGCCATACTCTCTGACCGCGACAATATCTAGGACTCTTAGTCCCTACGCTTATTAGCGGCTCTCACAGTCTGCGCCCTATAACGGCAAAGTGCAGACCTGACCCTCTTCCAGGTGCGCTCACAACGTTGGACAAAAGCCTGAGCGGAGGGGACGCTGGACTCGGCGAGCTGGGACGAGAACAGAGGAGGCTGGTACCGAGGCTACTCTGAAAAGGAGATAGCCCGGTCGCAGACGAAGGAAGCGAGTTGTGAGCGTATTCTGCCCAGGGGAGCTGTTCTGCCCAAGACGCAGGGTTACGAAAAGAAAGACTGCGTAAGATGCGACCAATAGTCTGATTGGCCCGTTCTGCTTGACCGTTAGACTGGGGGTGAAAACCGGAAGAGAGACTGACGGAAGCCCCAATCAAACGGCAAAACTCCCTCCAAAATTGAGACGTGAATTGCGGACCCCTGTCCGAAACGGCGTCTGACGGAAGGCCATGAATTCTGAAAACATTCTCAATGATGATTTGTGCCGTCTCTTTAGCAGAAGGAAGCTTAGCGAGGGGAATAAAATGAGCCGCCTTAGAGAACCTATCGACAACCGTTAGAATAACAGTCTTCCCCGCTGACGAAGGCAGTCCGGTAATAAAGTCTAAGGCGATGTGAGACCACGGTCGAGAGGGAATGGAAAGCGGTCTGAGACGGCTGGCAGGAGGGGAGTTACCGGACTTAGTCTGCGCGCAGTCCGAACAACCAGCCACAAAACGACGCGTGTCACGCTCCTGAGTGGGCCACCAAAAACGCTGGCGAATAGAAGCAAGCGTACCCCGAACGCCGGGGTGGCCAGCTAACTTGGCAGAGTGAGCCCACTGAAGAACGGCCAGACGAGTAGGAACGGGAACGAAAAGAAGGTTCCTAGGACAAGCGCGCGGCGACGGAGTGTGAGTGAGTGCTTGCTTTACCTGCCTCTCAATTCCCCAGACAGTCAACCCGACAACACGCCCCTCAGGGAGAATCCCCTCGGGGTCGGTGGAGGCTACTGAAGAACTGAAGAGACGGGATAAAGCATCAGGCTTGGTGTTCTTAGAGCCCGGACGATAAGAAATAACGAACTCGAAACGAGCGAAAAACAGCGCCCAACGAGCCTGACGCGCATTAAGTCGTTTGGCAGAACGGATGTACTCAAGGTTCCTATGGTCAGTCCAAACGACAAAAGGAACGGTCGCCCCCTCCAACCACTGTCGCCATTCGCCTAGGGCTAAGCGGATGGCGAGCAGTTCGCGGTTTCCCACATCATAGTTACGTTCCGACGGTGACAGGCGATGAGAAAAATACGCGCAAGGGTGGACCTTGTCGTCAGAATGGGAGTGCTGGGAAAGAATGGCTCCCACGCCCACCTCTGACGCGTCAACCTCGACAATGAACTGTCTAGAGACGTCAGGTGTAACAAGGATAGGTGCGGATGTAAAACGCTTCTTGAGGAGATCAAAAGCTCCCTGGGCAGAAACGGACCACTTAAAGCACGTCTTGACAGAAGTAAGGGCTGTGAGAGGAGCTGCCACCTGACCGAAATTACAGATGAAACGACGATAGAAATTCGCGAAGCCGAGAAAGCGCTGCAGCTCGACACGTGACTTAGGGACGGGCCAATCGCTGACAGCTTGGACCTTAGCGGGATCCATCTTAATGCCTTCAGCGGAAATAACAGAACCGAGAAATGTGACGGAGGAGGCATGAAAAGAGCACTTCTCAGCCTTCACATAAAGACAATTCTCTAAAAGGCGCTGGAGGACACGTCGAACGTATCGTCAAGGTAAACGAAAACAAAGATGTTCAGCATGTCTCTCAGTACATCATTCACTAATGCCTGAAAGACAGCTGGAAAGTTGGCGAGGCCGAACGGCAGAACCCGGTATTCAAAGTGCCCTAACGGAGTGTTAAACGCCGTTTTCCACTCGTCCCCCTCCCTGATGCGCACGAGATGGTAAGTGTTACGAAGGTCCAACTTAGTGAAAAACCTGGCTCCCTGCAGGATCTCGAAGGCTGAAGGCATAAGGGGAAGCGGATAACGATTCTTAACCGTTATGTCATTCAGCCCTCGATAATCCACGCAGGGGCGCAGGGGTCCCGTCCTTTTTCTTAACAAAAAAAAACCCCGCTCCGGCGGGAGAGGAGGAAGGGACTACGGTACCGGCGTCGAGAGCTACAGACAAATAATCTTCGAGAGCCTTACGTTCGGGAGCCGACAGAGAGTATAGTCTACCCCGGGGGGGGAGTGGTTCCCGGAAGGAGATCAATACTACAATCATACGACCGGTGCGGAGGAAGGGAGGTGGCCCTGGACCGACTGAACACCGTGCGCAGATCGTGATATTCCTCCGGCACCCCTGTCAAATCACCAGGCTCCTCCTGTGAAGAAGAAACAGAGGAAACAGGAGTGATAGCAGACATTAAACACTTCACATGACAAGAGACGTTCCAGGAGAGGATAGAATTACTAGACCAATTAATAGAAGGATTATGACACACTAGCCAGGGATGGCCCAAAACAACAGGTGTAAAAGGTGAACGAAAAATAAAAAAATAAATGGTTTCGCTATGATTACCAGAGACAGTGAGGGTTAAAGGTAGCGTTTCACGCTGAATCCTGGGGAGAGGACTACCATCCAAGGCGAACAAGGCCGTGGGCTCCCCTAACTGTCTGAGAGGAATGTCATGTTCCCGAGCCCAGGCTTCGTCCATAAAACAGCCCTCCGCCCCAGAGTCTATCAAGGCACTGCAGGAAGCTGCCGAACCGGTCCAGCGTAGATGGACCGACAAGGTAGTACAGGATCTTGAAGGAGAGACCTGAGTAGTAGCGCTCACCAGTAGCCCTCTGCTTACTGATGAGCTCTGGCTTTTACTGGACATGAAATGACAAAATGACCAGCGGAACCGCAATAGAGACAGAGGCGGTTGGTGATTCTCCGTTCCCTCTCCTTAGTCGAGATGCGAATACCCCCCAGCTGCATAGGCTCAGCACCTGAGCCAGTGGAGAAAGATGGTAGTGATGCGGAGAGGGGGGCAACGGATAACGCGAGCTCCCTTCCACGAGCTCGGTGACGAAGATCAACCCGTCGTTCTATGCGAATAGCGAGTTCAATCAAGGAATCCACGCTGGAAGGAACCTCCCGGGAGAGAATCTCATCCTTTACCTCCCGCGGAGACCCTCCAGAAAACGAGCGAGCAAAGCCGGCTCGTTCCAGTCACTGGAGGCAGCAAGAGTGCGAAACTCTATAGAGTAATCAGTTATGGATCGATTACCTTGACATAGGGAAGACAGGGCCCTGGAAGCTTCTTCCCCAAAAACAGAACGATCAAAAACCCGTATCATCTCCTCCTTAAAGTTCTGATACTGGTTAGTACACTCAGCCCTCGCCTCCCAGATTGCCGTGCCCCACTCACGAGCCCGTCCAGTAAGGAGAGATATGACGTAGGCGTACGAGCTGTGCCCCTGGAGTACGTGTTGGGCTGGAGAGAAAACACAATATCACACTGGGTGAGGAACGAGCGGCATTCTGTGGGCTCCCCAGAGTAACACGGCGGGTTATTAATTCTGGGCTCCGGAGACTCGGAAGCCCTGGAAGTAGCCGGTGGATCGAGGCGGAGATGGTGAATATGTTTCGAGAGGTCGGAGACTTGGGCGGCCAGGGTCTCAACGGCATGTCGAGCAGCAGACAATTCCTGCTCGTGTCTGCCTAGCATCGCTCCCTGGATCTCGACGGCTGAGTGGAGAGGATCCGAAGTCGCTGGGTCCATTCTTGGTCAGATTCTTCTGTTATGCAGGTGAGTGAGGACCCAAAAGCGGTTTAACAGAAACAGAGTCTTTTAATGTCCAAACACAGGGAAGACATAAATCCTCTTCAGATGTATCGGTTGACAAAATAGACAACCCGCAGAGAGGGCGACAAATAAATCATAAAGTCCTCTGATCTTTACAGGAGAGTCCCCTTCTAGCAGCAGAGGAGAATAGCAGGGTTAGCGGCAACAGACTGCTGGTCTCTCCGGGTAGGCGCGGGTTGTAGAGGACAGAGGTACCTGATCACACATAGCATCTGATGAAGAGGCAGATTACGACAGGACGGGACAAGGGTGAAGCAAACGAGAATCTGACAAAGACAGAAGCAGAAACAGAGAGAGAAATAGAGACCTAATCAGAGGGAAAAAAGGGAACAGGTGGGAGAGAGTAAACGAGGTAGTTAGAGGAGATGAGGAACAGCTGGGGGAAGGAAAGGGAGAGAAGGTAACCTAATACGACCAGCAGGGGGAAACGAAGTGAAGAGAAAGAACAGGAACAAGACATAACATGACAATACATGACAGTAGTAGACCTTACCATGAAATGCTTACTTACAAGCCCTTAACCAATAATGCAGTTCAAGAAATAGAGTTAAGAAAATATTTACTAAATAAACAAAAGTAATTTTTAAAATAAAAAGTAACACAATTAAATAACAGGCTATATACAGGGGCTAGCGGAGTCAATGTGCGGGGGTACAGGTTAGTCCAGGTCATTTGTACATGTATGTAGGGGTAAGGTGACTATGCATAGATAATAAACATTAAGTAGCAGCAGTGACAATTTTTTGTGCTTTCCTCTGACACCGCCTAATATATACGGTGCCTTCAGAACGTATTCAGACCCCTTGACTTTTCCCACATTTTGTTACGTTACAGCCTAACAAAATTGATTACATTTGATTTTTTTCCTCGTCAATCCCCATAATGACGAAGCAAAAACAGGTTTTTAGACATTTTTGTAAATGTATTAAAAATAAAACCTGAAATATTACATTTACTTAAGTATTCAGACCCTTTACTCAGTACTTTATTGATGCAGCGATTCCAGCCTTGAATCTTCTTGGGTATGACGCTATAAGCTTGGCACACCTGTATTTGGGGAGTTTGCTTCTCTGCAGATCCTCTCAAGCTCTGTCAGGTGGATGGGGAGCATTGCTGCACAGCTATTTTCAGGTCTCTCCAGAGATGTTAGATTGGGTACAAGTCCGGGCTCTGGTTGGGCCACTCAAGGACTTGTCCCAAAGCCACTCCTGTGTTGTCTTGGCTGTGTGCTTAGGGTTGTTGTCCTGTTGGAAGGTGAACCTTCACCCCTGACTAGTCTGCCAGTCCCTGCCGCTGAAAATCATCCCCACAGTATGATGCGGCCATCACCATGCTTCAACGTAGGGATGGTGCCATGTTTCTTCCAGTTGTGACACTTGACATTCAGGCTAAAGAGTTCAATATGGTTTCATCAGACCAGAGAATCTTGTTTCTCATGGTCTTATAATCTTTAAGTGCCTTTTGGCAATCTCCAAGTGGGCTGTCATGTGCCTTTTACTGAGGAGTGGCTTCCGTCCAGCCAAGGCCTAATTGGTGGAGTGCTGCAGAGATGGTTGTCCTTCTGGAAGGTTATCCCATCTCCACAGAGGAACTCTAGAGCTCTGTCAGAGTGATTATCGGGTTCTTGGTCACCTCCCTGACCAAGGCCCCTCTCCCCCGATTGCGCAGTTTGGCCAGGCGGTCAGCTCTAGGAAGTGTCTTGGTGGTTCCAAACTTCTTCCATTTAACCTTTTCACACATACCAACAAATGGGTGTGATCATTCTACAGTAGTCCCTCCAGCGTACGCTCAAACCTGTGTGATTAGAACACTTATTTAGAATGTCCAGTTTTGATTTTGATGCAATGTTCAGACATCCAGAAGTAGCTACAGCATAACACAATCATCCAAACCGGAAAATGTAGGCTACATTTGTCCAGCGCTGAGGAAAGATAACTCTCAGCTGACAGAAACTACAATGAATTAGCTAATAGAAATTACAATTTATAATTCATGGGTGAGGTCAATCATTGATCGAAATAATTGAGTAAAACATTTTTTAGAAATCGAAAGTAAACGACAATGTGTAGTTTGTGTTTTTTCACGGCAACCAAAGATAATAAGAGGAGACAAGATGAGTTTGGTCTGTTTGCAGTATGCATGTTAAAGGGGGTCGTCTGCCATCGTTCATATCCCATCATTCACTTCCGGAAGTTTTATTTGGATAATGAGTGAACACTCCCTCACCTCATTTTATTATAATATCTTTGGTCCGAAAGAAATTTACATGATCCCAGAATGCGCTGTATGTCAACAAACATGGCTCCACACATAGCTGGAATTAGCTTAGCTCACCATAATCAGTACAACCTTTTAAAAAGTATTTTACACACATGATGTGTCCATTACAACCTATGCAAGAGTTGGAATGCATGATTTGTCACCAGAACAACATTTTCTGATAGGGATTTATTGATACAAGTGGTGCGTGCTGGCAGTCAATCACAAAAACTCTGACTCCCACTCTGAGCCATTCAGTGTTGTTGTTTATGTATGTAGCTAGTGAGATAAGCTGTAGCATTAGCAATGTTTTTCAAAAGGAGACAACTCACAAATATGGAAATTCTGGAGATTTTGATCAATTCTGACAATGAGTCTGAAAGTCAGGAATCAGTTTCTGACATTGAGAGTGACCGTGAGGAGCCTCCTCCAACCTTGTAGCCATTGAGAACCCTAAATCTGAGGACCCCTTGTCCCCTGACGAAGTCCCAGCTCCCTTTCAAGATGCTGGTGGTGATGGCGGCAGACCGACAGTGGATGAAGTACAGGAGGTCTGTAGTAGCTGAAAGGAAGCCAGCCATTTCAACCCTCCTGGCCCTGCTGTATGCTTTGATGAGTCCCAGTCTGGAGTGCAACGCCCCTTGCCATTTCCAACTGAGGCAGAGTGCTTCAAGCTCTTTCTGACAGAGGAGCTGGTGGGGAGTCCAGGAGTAGAGACCAATTGCTATGCCTTGGAGCTGCATAAGAGAGAGCCAGGAGTGAGGGGGAATCTCGCTGAATGGGTGACAACCACAATTAGTGAAATGTATACCTTCCTGGTGACAGTCCTTCTCATGGGGATAGTAAAGAAGAACTCTTTTAAGAGAATACTGGAGCACAGATCCTGTGTTTGCAACTCCCTTCTTTGCCACCCTCTTTTCTCAAGACCGCTTCCTAGTTCTGCTACGATGCCTGCATTTCGTCAACAATGCTACTGCCAACCTAAATGACCCGTTACACAAAATAAGAAATGTTCTTACTAGAGGTCGACCGATTATGATTTTTCAACATCGATACCGATTATTGGAGGACCAAAAAAGCCGATACCGATTAATCAACCGATTTAAAATTTTGAAAAAATAAATAAATAATAATACATGTATTTGTAATAATGACAATTACAACAATACTGAATTAACACTTATTTTAACTTAATATAATACATTAATAAAATCAATTTAGCCTCAAGTAGATAATGAAACATGTTCAATTTGGTTTAAATAATGCAAAAACAAAGTGTTGGAGAAGAACGTAAATGTGCAATATGTGCTATGTAAGAAAGAAACGTTTCAGTTCCTTGCTCAGAACATGAGAACATATGAAAGCTGGTGGTTCCTTTTAACATGAGTCTTCAATATTCCCAGGTAAGAAGTTTTAGGTTGTAGTTATTATAGGACTATTTCCCTCTATACCATTTGTATTTCATTAACCTTTGACTATTGGATGTTCTTATAGGCACTTTAGTATTGCCAGTGTAACAGCATAGCTTCCGTCCCTCTCCTCGCTCCTCCCTGGGCTCGAACCAGCAACACAACGACAACAGCCACCACATCGAAGCAGCGTTACCCATGCAGAGCAAGGGAAACAACCACCCCAAGTCTCAGAGCGAGTGAAGTTTGAAACGCTATTAGCACGCGCTAACTAGCCAGCCATTTCACTTCGGTCACACCAGCCTCATCTCAGGAGTTGATAGGTTTGAAGTCATAAACAGCGCAATGCTTGACTCACAAGGAAGAGCTGCTGGCAAAACGCACGAAAGTGCTGTTTGAATTTATGTTTACGCGCCTGCTTCTGCCTACCACTGCTCAGTCAGATACTTAGATACTTGTATGCTTGTATGCTCAGTCAGATTATATGCCACACAGGACAAGCTAGATAATATCTAGTAATATCATCAATCATATGTAGTTAACTAGTGATTATGATTGATTGTTTTTTATAAGATAAATTTAATGCTAGCTAGCAACTTACCTTGGCTTACTGCATTTACGTAACAGGCAAATGTGGAGTGCAACGAGAGAGAGGCAGGTCGTTATTGCATTGGACTAGTTAACTGTAAGGTTGCAAGATTGAATCCCCCGAGCTGACAAGGTGAAAATCTGTCTTTCTGCCACTGAACGAGGCAGTTAACCCACCGTTCCTAGGCCGTCATTAAAAATAAGAATGTGTTCTTAACTGACTTGCCTAGTTAAATAAAGATGAAATAAAGGTGTAAAAAAAAGAAAGATATATATTAAATCGGCAAATCGCCGCCCAAAAATACAGATTTCCGATTGTTATGAAAACGGCCCTAATTAATCGCCCATTCCGATTAATCGGTCGACCTCTAGTTCTTACCAGCCAGACATCAGCATTTGGTTGGGTCCTTAGGCCATACAAGGACCTATGCATTGCATTGATGAGTCCCTGATGTTGCGGAAGGGTAGGCTGGCGTTCCGTCGATATATTCCCTCCAAAAGGCACAGGTTTGGGGTCAAGTTCTTTGTCATGTGCAACGTGAAGACAGGATTTGTCCAGGATATTATAGTTTACACAGGGTGTAACATTATGAGGGGCTTGGGGTGTCCAGGTCCGTGGTGATGACCATGCTGGCTCCTCATCTCGGCAAGGAACACACTTTGTATATGGGCAATTGATACAGCAGTCTCACACTCTTCCAGCATCTGCTCTCCAACCTACCCACTGCCTCATCATCCTCTCCCTTCCCTCATCCTCCCCACTCCCTCTTAGGTAAAGTAATTACCTACCAAAAGTACAGAGAAAACCTCATGAGAGAGCTGCTGGAGGAGTACCATACTCCTTGGCGCCCATCCACTGGGGGTCGTCATTCTGCAGACAATCCCCTACGCCTCACTGCATGGTATTTTCCCTGCGAAGTCCCTCAAACTGCTGCTCAAGGTAGTCACACACGGAGGCACTGCAAAGTCTGCCTGTCTGGCACCAGAAGCAGAGGAGGTTGACAAAGTACATGTGTTTAGCTTGTGGCACACCTCTGTGTTTCACCATGCTTTGGGGAGTATCATATGCTCAAGCACTATTGACCACATCCGCAGCAATTACTGACTGACTGACTTGACAGGTGATCTGCCACGATACTATGCCTTTAGAGGCGGGGGGTGGAAATTAAGTTGTTGTTCAATCACTGCATGAATATGAAATATGGGTTATGCATATTCATAAGTTGTCAGTCTTTTCTTGCAGTTTTTTCCCCCTTTAGTAAAACAAGTTGTTGTTTAACCATCACCAATACTGTAATAAAATAGACAACTATTACATATTGGCCTGTGTGTTTTCTTGCTGTGTTTTCATCCAGTACTGTTAATGTACCTTGCTATCAATTACTAGTCTATACTAGTGATGCGCGGGTCAGCTGTTTGTTTGACCGCACCTGCCCGCAATTGCTGATATTCCCCTTGCGCTGCAAATACCGCGGCTTTTGTGGAGTGATGGGTAACGCTGCTTCAAGTGTGGCTGTTGTCGATGTGTCCGCAAACACCCAGACTACATGTGAAAATCTGAGGACCGCACCCGACCCTAACCAGTTAATAAAGAAAATGCGCTGTACGCTACAGTCAGACATGACAGAATAATTGTTTTCTTACATTTTTTGGGCCTGATTGTGATGTTTCTGCTTATTATTTCTGACATTTTGGTAGGCTATTTGTTAGTCAACTCTATAATTAGATACATGCAACTTCTCTTCTGTCGTTATTTGTTGCCCTAGAAGACTAAATAAATCCTTTCCCACCAGAATAATGTCATAAATAGATAGAATGAATGCTTCAATCTAGTTGAAATTTCTAAAGATCACTCTGTCATCTCTGCTTCTTTTGCGGAGCAAAGAAATTTAGGGACCCGGGGAGAAAACGCAATAATAAAAAGTTAAAAACAGGAAAGATATTCTGTGCAAAATTTCCAAAAAACATCAGTTTGACCGGTTGTAAGGAAATAGAAAGCTGTGAAAATGACTCAACATGCCATGTCAGCAATTTTTTTTGTTTTGTTTATTTAACAAGTCAGTTAAGAACAAATTCTTATTTACAATGACAACCTACACTGGCCAAACCGGTGAAAGTTAAGGTAACCTGCAAAATTGACTAACACCCTGTAGCACTCAAGTCATTAGCCATGGTGCTTTGAAAGGTTAGTCATGGCTCACATCAACACAATCATCCCGGAAACCCTAGACCCACTACAATTCACATACCACAGATAATGCAATCTCATTCACACTCCCCACTAAGCTAAGGACCCTGGGACTAAACACCTCCCTCTGCAACTGAATCCAGGACTTCCTGACAGGCCGCCCCCAGGTAGTAAGGGTAGGCAACAACACATCTGCCATGCTGATCCTCAACACTGGGGCCCCTCAGTGGTAAGTGCTTAGTCCCCTCCTAAGAACGACTCCAACACCATCATTAAGTTTGCTGACAACACAACAGTGGTAGGCCTGATCACTGACAATGATGAGACAACCAAGAGGGAGGAGGTCAGATACCTGGCAGTGTGGTGTCAGGACAACAACCTCTCCCTCAATGTGAGCAAGACAAAGGAGCTGATCGTGGACATCAGAAAAAGTAGGGCCAAACAGGCTCCCATTAACATCAACCGGGCTGAAGTGGAGCTGGTCAAGAGTATCAAGTTCCTTGGTACAGGTTTTTAGAAATGTTTGCGAATGTATTAAAAACAGAAATATCTTATTTACATGAGTATTCAGACCTTTTGCTATGAGACTCAAAATTGAGCTCAGCTGCATCCTGTTTCTAGTGATCATTCTTGAGATTTCTACAACTTGATTGGAGTCCACCTGTGGTAAATTCAATTGATTGGACATCATTTGGAAAGGCACACGCCTGTCTATATAAGGTCCAACAGTTGACAGTGCATGTGAGAGCAAAAACAAAGCCATGAGGTCGAGGGAATTGTCCGTAGAGCTCCAAGGCTGGATTGTGTCAAGGCACAGATCTGAGGAAGGGTTCCAAAACATTTCAGCAGCATTGAAGGTCCCTCAGAACACAGTGGCCTCCATCATTCTTAACCTTTTCATACGCGAGTTCCAAATATCTCTAACGGTCGCCCCAGCGTGAGTTTTTTTATGCGCGTTATGTCAGAATGCGCTCACTGTTCCAAAATGTGATTGTTACTTAGCAGGACAGTTAATCCCCGCTGCCCTCAAACTAGGGAACACTGCCTGCTTTTATTTATAGGCTGTTTAAACTTGTCAATTTCAAATGATTTTCTAACAAGTTTTATTTTCTAATAACAGTTTAAATAGAGGTGTGTTCCGCCACCTCATTAATTCACATAAAAGTAGGCCATTTCACTTTTGCGGACAATTTATTTTTTAGGCATTACTGAGCCGGACAAACTTCCCCATTGTTTCTGCAGATCAAATATGCAGACATTTGTGACTCTTCAGTCAGAACAGGACTTGCAAAAAAAAACATTTTCCGGATGGTGTCGTCTGGTGTTTTCATTACTACATGATAATAACTTTGTACATGTGTGCGTTTCTATCAAAGTAAGTACCTTATTACGTTATAATAGTTTCTGTATGTCGTGTTATACTGTTTCTACTGTAGCTCACTGTATGTCTGGAGCATAATATATTTGTGTGCATTCCTTCTAACCATGGACACGCGAGGTAACGTTACTCATTTCATAAACTTTATGGTGTTATACTCAATTGTGATTATGTAGGCAGTTACAGTCTTCTATTAGCTCTGTAAAACAATGATAATTGCATCAGAGAAGTATTAGCTTGTGTTGTCTTTTGAAGATACCCTGGCCTTATGACCATGGTTTGTTTTCATTTGGCCTGTTTAGCATTGCTCTGTTCTGCCCTGCCGCCTTGAGGAGCTCAACAGTTACTGTTTCTTACTGTTACATAACTCATATTTGTGATTTTGTCAACACAATTCGTTATTTTTATAGCAGTGTTATTATGCTACTACTTTGTAATATTGTTTTATTGCAATATCCTTATTGTATTCTAATTACTAATAATTCCGCTTTATCCTGTACTTTCAGAAACCACACATACAAACAGTATTGAACATTACTTGCCAATGTCATAACTGGAACTGGACATGTTTGGAGTTGAAGATTGAGGCCAGATTTAGTATCCTAGCGTTCACTCCTTTCTAGCGCAGGCATTCCGCTAGCGGAACCCCTCAACAACATTCCGCTAGCGGAACCCCTCAACAACATTCCGCTAGCGGAACCCCTCAACAACATTCCGCTGAAAAGGCAGCGCGCGATATTCCAATATATTTTTTTGAAATATATAACTTTCACACATTAACAAGTCTAATACAGCAAATAAAATATAAACTTCTTGTTAATCTACCATCATGTCCGATTTCAAAAAGGCTTTACAGCGAAAGCACAACATATGATTATGTTAGATCAGAGCCAAGTCACAAAAACACAGCCATTTTTCCAACCAAAAAATATAAATAGAATTAAATATAGATCAAATTAATCACTAACCTTTGATGATCTTCATCATAGGACATCATGTTACACAATACATGTATGTTTTGTTCGATAATGTGCATAAAATCTCAGTTTACATTGGCGCGTTACGTGCAGTCTGGCGCATTACGTGCAATCTGGTGATTTTGCAGATAGTCACATCAAATCCCAGAAATACTCATAATAAACATTGATAAAAGATACAAGTGTTATTCACAGAATTAAAGATAGACTTCTCCTTAATGCAACCGCTGTGTCAGTTTTCAAAAAAACTTTACGGAAAAAGCATAATCTGAGTACGGCACTCAGAGCCCAATCCAGCCAAAGAAATATCCGCCATGTTGGAGTCAACAGAAGTTAGAAATAACATTATAAATATTCACTTACCTTTGATGATCTTCATCAGATTGCACTCCCAGGAATCCCAGTTCGACAATAAATGACTGATTTGTTCCATAAAGTTCCATAAAGTCCATCATTTATGTCCAAATAGCCACTTGTTGTTAGCGTGTTCAGCCCAGTAATCCATCTTCATGAGGCGCGAGCACTACGTCCAGAGAAAAACTCGAAAAGTTCCGTTACAGGTCATAGAAACTTGTCAAACGATGTATGGAATCAACCTTTAGGATGTTTTTAACATAAAACTTCAATAATGTTCCAACCGGAGAATTCCATTGTCTGTAGAAAAGCATTGGAATGAGAGCTTACTCTGTCGGGACCGCGCGTCACGAGCCTGAGACACTCTGCCAGACCACTGACTCATTCAGCTCCCATTCCCCCCTCCTTTATAGCAGAAGCCTGAAACAAGTTTCTAAAGACTGTTGACATCTAGTGGAAGCCTTAGGAAGTGCAACTTGACCCCATAGACACTGTGTATTCGGTAGGCCAAGCTTTGAAAAACTACAAACCTCAGATTTCCCACTTCCTGGTAGGATTTTTCTCAGGTTTTTGCCTGCCATATGAGTTCTGTTATACTCACAGACATCATTCAAACAGTTTTAGAAACTTCATAGTGTTTTCTATCCAATACTAATTAGAGGTCGACCGATTAGGATTTTTCAACACTGATACCGATACCGATTATTGGAGGACCAAAAAAGCAGATACCAATTAATCGGTCGATTGTTTTATTTATTTATTTGTAATAATGACAATTACAACAATACTGAATGAACACTTATTTTAACTTAATATAATACATCAATAAAATCAATTTAGCCTCAAATAAATAATGAAACATGTTCAATTTGGTTTAAATAATGCAAAAACAAAATGTTGGAGAAGAAAGTAATATGTGCCAATATGCAATATGTGCCATGTATGTGCCATGTAAAAATGTGTGCCATGTAAAATATGTGGCATGTAAAAAGCTAACATTTAAGTTCCTTGCTCAGAACATGAGAACATATGAAAGTTATTGGTTCCTTTTAACATGAGACTTCAATAGTGATTATGATTGATTGTTTTTTATAAGATAAGTGTAATGCTAGCTAGCAATTTACCTTGGCTTCTACTGCATTCACGTAACAGGCAGGCTCCTCGTGGAGTGCAATGGTTAGAGCGTTGGACTAGTTAACTGTGTGGTTGCAAGTCGTTCTGCACCTGAACAAGGCAGTTAACCCACCATTCCTAGATCGTCATTGAAAATAAGAATGTGTTCTTAACCTGTTTGAGATAGGGGCAGCATTTTCACTTTTGGATGAATAGCGTGCCCAGAGTGAACTGCCTCCTACTCAGTCCCAGATGCTAATATAGGCATATTATTATTAGTATTAGAGGTTGGACGATTAATCGGAATGGCCGATTTAATTAGGGCCGATTTCAAGTTTTCATAACAATAGGAAATCTGTATTTTAGGGCGCCGATTTCCAATTTTTTAAATGTATTTTTTTTTTTTATATACCTTTATTTAACTAGGCATGTCAGTTAAACGGCCCAATGCAAAGTCACTTAATCCCTATGAGCCCGATGGCCGGTTGATGAGGGCCACAGCACGGGGGAAGAAACTTTTCAGTTGGTGGGCTGTTTTGGTCATGATTGATCTACTGTAAACCGCCTTCCAGAGTGGTGCTTTTGAAACATGGAGTGTCTGGGTTGGGCTGGGTCGACAATGATCTTACCTGCACGGTTCCTGGTCCTGGAGGCGTGCAGGTCCTTGATGTTGGGCAGGTGACAGCCGATGACCTTCTCCGTAGACCAGACAATGCACTGCAGTTTGCTCTGGCAGTGGCCAGACAAACACCCAAACCAGACAGTGATAGAAGGAGGATGGACTCAATGATGGACGTGTTGAGTTCCATCTTGTTGTGACTGCACCAGGCCACCAGGCGATCAACCTCTCCATGGTACTTGGGCTCGTTGCTGTTGGAGATGAGACCGACCAGGGTGTTGTCATCAGAAAACTTGAGTAGGGGAGAGATTAGTCAGGATGAGGGAGGGTGGGAAGGTAGATAGGATGGGGGGCAGGGTGGCAGGCGTCCTTATGGCTGAAGGTGTTGTTAGCTGAGGGGCAAGATGGCTGAGGAGACTTGATGGCTGAGGGCACTTTGTGAATTAAAACGACTGTAGAACTAAGGTTGTAAAATGTGTTTGGCATTGGCACGTAGTTGACACTGGTTTTGATTGAAAGATTACATTTGATGACTTGCAATCCTGGGAGAATCCATCTTTTCTGAGCTCATTCAGTCGATGGTGGTTGGTATGGGACGGCCTAGTTGTTAGAGCGTTGGGCCAGTAACCGAAAGGTTGCTAGATCGAATCCCGAGCTGACAAGGTAAAAATCTGTCACTCTGCCCCTGAACAAGGCAGTTAACCCACTGTTCCTAGGCTGTCATTGAAAATAATAATTTGTTCTTTACTGACTTGCCTAGTTAAATAAAGGTTCAATAAAAATGTAAAATAGAAATGAGTGGAAGCAGAAATAGTTTGCTCGCTTACAGCATATGCATGGCCTGCAGGTAGGTGTGTATGAGAGTGAGAGAGGGTGGTGGGGTAGAAGATAGATGGAGGCATCTGGAGGCAGAGGGGGTGGAGGAGGCCGGGAACGTGAAGTGTAGCTTGTTATGGTGTGGTGGTGTTTGAGTCATGGCCTGTGGTGTGGTGAACAGAAGCATGCTGAGAGGCCCATCTGCTCTGGAAACGAGAGATGAGGAGGAGGAGGAGGAGACTTGGGCCTGAGCTGTCCCTCTGCCTGCCTGCCTCTGGAGGTGTGTGTGTGGGGGGGGGGATGACAGCTATACACCCTGGAACAAGCTGGGTAGCTATTTGATTAGCTGTTCAGGAGTCTTATGGCTTGGGGGTAGAAGCTGTTTAGAAGCCTCTTGGACCTAGACTTGGCGCACCGGTACCACTTGCCGTGCGGTAGCAGAGAGAACAGTCTATAACTAGGGTGGCTGGAGCCTTTGACAATTTTTAGGGCCTTCCTCTGACGCCGCCTGGCATAGAGGTTCTGGATGGCAGGAAGCTTGGCCCCGGTGATGTACTGGGCCATACGCACTACCCTCTGTAGTGCCTTGTGGTCGGAGGCTGAGCAGTTGCAATACCAGGGAGTGATGCAACCCGTAGAACCTTTTGAGGATCTGAGGACCCATGCCAAATCCTTTCAGTCTCCTGAGGGGGAATAGATTTTGTCGTGCCCTCTTCATAACTGTCTTGGTGTGCTTGGACCATGTTAGTTTGTTGGTGATGTGGACGCCAAGTAACTTGAAGCTCTCAACCTGCTCCACTACAACCCCATCGATGAGAATGGCGGCGTGCTCTCCTCATTTTCCTGTAGTCCACAATCATCTCCTTTGTCATGTGTCATCTGCAAACTTAATGATGGTGTTGGAGTCGTGCCTGGTGGTGCAGTCATGAGTTAACAGGGAGTACAGGAGGGGACTGAGCACGCACCCCTGAGGGGCCCCCGTGTTGAGGATCAGTGTGGCGGATGTGTTGTTACCCACCCTTACCACCTGGGGGGTGGCCCGTCAGGATGTCCAGGATCCAGTTGCATAGCAAAGTGTTTAGTCCCAGGGTCTTTAGCTCAGTGATTAGCTTTGAGGGTACTAAGCTGAGCTGTAGTCAATGAACAGCATTCTCACGTAGGTGTTCCTTTTGTCCAGGTGGGAAAGAGCTGTGTGGAGTGCAATAGAGATTGCATCATTTGTGGATCTGTTGGTGTGGTATGCAAATTGGAGTGGGTCTAGGGTTTCTGGGATAATGGTGTTGATGTGAGCCATGCCCAGCAGTAGTCTATATGGTGCTCAGCCAGTGGGGGAACAGGCAGTGTTGTTCTACAGCTAGCAGCAGACCACCTCTCTCTCCAGCCTTTAGTCATTCTGAAATAGGATTTCTACCAGCTTAGCAAGGTTTTATGGGTCATTTCTGCACTAGTCTGTGCACACAGTGCAGTATGCAAACATTCTCTCTGTTTCTCTTACCCACACACACACACACACACACACACACACACACACACACACACACACACACACACACACACACACACACACACACACACACACACACAGATTCACTATCCATATCCCTGTCAGTCTGCCATCACTCACTATCTTCCACAAGTACACACAGTCTTTCAGTCACCCCTCACTGAGCTGTAGTAGATGTCATTCTCTATCTGGGTGAGTGATGCAGCCTTTTCTATCCCTCTTCATCTGGGGGGGTTAGGGCTGACATGACGGGCTTATGACAGCTCAGCACATATTGGTTTTAAGAGAATGAGATGCTAGAAGCGTTTCCCAGGTGGAATACTTACTTCTGTGGACGTATTGGCGTAAAGCACTGTATAATAGATTGCACTGTAAGTGTTTCTTAATCTGCTGTGCAAAATGTAATATTATGTTCAATTTCAACTTGGCAGGGTCAGTCACCCTTATTCACTAAGCCAACAAGTAATTCAAAGAAAAGCAATTTCCTGATTGTCTGATAAGATGGCAAATCTGTTCCGGTTATGGGCATGATAATTGTTGCTGTCACAGTTATGATTTGCAGACGGTGATCCAATCATAGGGCTTGTTATTCCACTTGTGTCATTATCATGCCCGACAAACAGCAACAATTGGAAATTGGAAAAAGTCCCACGCAGCTGTGGTTTCCCCTCACTCACTGTCATTTTGCCAGCTCCACATATTGATGTTTACAGAGACAGAAAGAGCAGTGTATGACATATAGCTAGTAGCTACTGTACACAAAATGAAACCGATGAGAGGGATGTCATTACCAAGCATTTAGAGCCTTAGCTGTGTTGACAGGCCTGTCGGAATGCTTTTTCAAAACATCAAGACAGGCTATATAGTAGCGTTACACACGGTAGCTGAAAACATTATCCACTACACTGTTAGGCCACTGTTAGGGCGGCAGGTAGCCAAGTGGTGCACAGTTAGGAAAGTAACCAAAAGGTCGCTGTGTTGAATACTCGAGCTCAAAATGGGAAAAATCTGTCAATGTGCCCTTGAGCAAGGCACTTAACCCTAATTGGCTCCAGGGGCACCGAACTACTATGGCTGTAAAAAAAATTTTTTTAAATCACTGCACCTATCTGGTGTACAGTAGGTGACAATGCAAACATCTTTACTCTTATGCAGTGGTGGAAAAAGTATCGGCAAACGCGTTTCAGCACTCGGTGGTCCCGTACTGTGAGCTTGTGTGGCCTACCACTTCGCGGCTGAACCTTGTTGCTCCTAGATGTTTTCACTTCCCAATAGCAGCACTTACAGTTGACCGGGGCAGCCTGAGCAGGGCAGAAATTTGACGAACTGACTTGTTGGTATGGTGGCATCCTATGATGGTGCCACATTAAATGTCACTGTAAGGCCATTCTACTGCTAATGTTTGTCTATGGAGATTACATGGCTATATGCTCGATTGTATACATCTGTCATCTGTCCACTAATTTGAAGTGGGGGCCCACATACTATTGTGTATATATTGCATATGTCTATACATTTCAGACTTGATTTTCACTTATTAAAAATGTTTAACCCCTACAAAAATGTCCGTTAATTATAATCTACATAATCATTCACATTTCCTGTTGCTGCAGGATTATTTTCTTGCTGTAGCAAACTGGCTCAAATTAAGATCCTTCATCTGTAGCAGCAGTTGGAGCCTGTCTTGCTAAAAACCTCTGAAGCTGCTTGACAAGTCTAGGCCATCGTGTTTTTGCAAATGGCTGTTTTAATTTCTCTCTCTCCCTCATCCTCTCCCTCGCTGAGAAACCTTTGCTTTGAAGTGTCAGTTAGTTTTTCTAGGGGGAGGGGGATCGGCTCGCTCCCAGTGGCATGAATGTTAATGTGACTCATTTTCCACTTATTTTTCCACTTTCGAGTCCCTCCGGCTGTCAACAGCGTTAGTAGCGGTGGCGGGAGCTATACCGAACAGCGGAGCTCATTAGCCGCAGGGGCCGTTGGGCCGAGTGGCCGTGGAGACAGGCAGACTGTCAGCTCGGGCGCTCTCTCTCTCACACACACAGACACACAGACACACACACACACTCCCCCCCCCCCCCAATGCCTCCCTGTCTGTCACTCCTCCTTCCTTCAACAAACCCCTCTGAGTCGATTTGCTTAAATTAAGTAGCAACACTTAAACCAAAGTGTCGGCCACTTATGCCTTGGCACCGCGTAGCTGTCAGTCATCTCCAGCAGCAGTTACAGGTGTTTAAGAAGCTTTTATCAGGCCTGTCCACAACATGTCACTTCAAGTACAAGATTGTAGTATACTCTCAAATCAAGTGGACAGTGTTGTTTCATATCCTGCTGGCTGGGGGAGAAGGATACTTTAAAAAATGTCAGTGTGTCATAGTTTTACAGGGTTTTATCCTCAGGGTGAATTTACTTTGTGTGGTTTTGAGGTAATAGTCCACACCAACACACATCCAAACACACCTCACGTCTCCTCTAGCTGTCCGTCAAGCTTTTTCCACTTCCTAAAAGAGGCCTATACTTTCTGTAAAAGTTTCCAGTTGTGAAAAGAAGACAAATTTCAAAATAAAAAAAAATCACGAGCACTATGTAAGAGGAGGCCCAGTCCTGCACACACGTACACACACCAACACTGTCCTCTCCTTTTACCCTCCCTCTCCACTGCTTTCCGCTCCTTGCTTCCTTCCACAGATGGGGCGAGGAGAAGAGAGCCATCTCTTTCTGGGCTAAGGAAGCCGGGTCCCTTGCGTCATTATTTGGTTATTAAGTGTTAATGTGGAAATCCCAGGCATGTATCGGCCAGAGCCCGAGCTTGTAATGCAGCCATCATCCAGCAGCACACACAAATACACGCACACAGACAGACACACACATGCACGCACACAGACAGACACACAAGCACGCACACAGACAGACATACACACATGCACGCACACAGACACACACACATGCACGCACACAGACAGACACACACTGGTAAGTGCCAGGTTTCCTGCCAAACTAATTGGCTTTAATAAGACGTATAATTTCCCCCCCCCCCCTTTCTGTGATGCAGCCATCCGAGCAGAGAGCCCATAAATATCCATTATGCGTGTTTTGGGACCTGGCTGGGCCAAGATACTCTGTAGATAAACCAGGTAGGAGGAGGAGGATTGGGTCAGGGTTTGGTAAGTTAGGGGCCGGGGAAAATATAGCACATTGTAGTGTCTTTGTGTGTAGTGTATGTTAAGCCTCCACCCCATCCCCCTTCTTTTCCTTCCTTCCCCCCATCCTCTTCCTCCTGCTCTCCCTTTTCCCCCTCAAACCCAGAGGTCATGTAGCAGGTGTAGAGGAAATTCCAGCTACGAAGGGCCCATTGACCTAACATTTCAAGGGTCCCTCGCTCTAATCCGGTTTAGGATGAGATAGCAATGCAGGCCGGGACGCTCTTTGCCAGTGTCTCTCCCCTCTTTCCCTCTCAGTCCCTCCCGCTCTCCCTCCCTCCCCATGCAGCACAATGAGGCCTGTAAGCCCCTGGAGCACAGAGATTTGTTGGTGGAGTCTGGCTCCTTTCTGGCCATAAATTGCTCCATCTCTACAGATCAGGCCAAGGCTGAGTGGCGACAGCACCTCAGCTCTTTTTCACAGCCTGGGCTAAATCTAAAGCACACTAGCTACATAGTTTAAACAGTGTTTAAATAACACAAGGGGATGGATCGGTTGGGGCCCCTAGGAGAAAGTAATCCTTAAACCGCAGCCAGTGTGATTTATGGATGGAGTGGCCCTGTTCTCAAGGAGCGATGCGAGCCACTCTTTAACTCCTCCTTATAGAAAAATGTCTGTCTATGTGTCTGTCTGGCTGGCGTGCTGAGCACAGCTCTGCAGGCCTGTTCCTGATCTGCTCCAGCTGTGGAGAGGGAGGGGTTTAGCTCAGGCTCTGCTCTGTTCCATAGAAATGTGTCTTGAAAAAGAATGGAAAGTTGTCAACCTTCACTCCCTCACTGCCTCTCAACATAAACAGTGCATCATGCTGCTTCCTATGGATCTAAACCCATATGTTTAATAGAATACAGCCAGAAATATTATAAAATGGTAATGACGTGCAGTGCGTGGGGGAAGTGGAACATCTGCCTGAGCCAATAGGCATCCAAGAATGTAGACTAATCATAAACTTCCTGGTTTCATGTGATCATAGTAGAGCCAGTTTAAACATGGCAAAGGAGCTAATGTTTCTAGAATAAATATTTTCTTAAAACTTGCAGAAGAAGAACTCGGGGGAGAAAAACATTTCATCTTATTTGGCTCACAACCAAATGATATCGCTGGAAATTTAATGAAGACTTTATGAATAAAAAGTAAGCCAACAACAAAGCCGGCTAGTAACTGTTACTTCTGTGATTTTCCTTTCCATTTAAAACTCCTTCAGTTCCTCATAGAATTGAGCGCGCTGCTTGAGCACGCTGCTTTAACACACTGCTTGAGTTCGTTCTTTTCTGGATTGGACTCCCCTTAGTGCCTTACAGTACCTGCCCATCTTGAGCAGTTCTATCACAATCATCATACTGATCTTCTCTTTTGGAGAAGCTGGCTCGTTGCAGATACTGTAGAATAAGATCATCAGACTGACAGTGAATGACACTTCCCTGCGGCTATGTGTTAGAACGGCCCGATGACAGCAGTTTACTAACTTTTATTTACCGAGCCCAGTCTCTCTACGACCAGCCCCCAGCTCTATTCTGTTCAGTGTTGAGCCAGATTAGCCTGCCAGACATACGGCTCCGTGCACAGCCCAACACAGCAACAGCACGCAGCACAGCTCAGTACACAGCACAAGCCCAGACCACATCCAGCCAACAACTCAGCCTCTGCCAACGCACAGCCGCTGCCGTCCAAGAAGCGAACAGAGAGGTCTACGATTCAGAGAAAGAGCGAGAGAGGCATTACAGCCTAGTGGTTAGAGCGTTGGGCCAGTAACCGAAAGATTGCTGGATTGAATCCCCAAGAGGACAAGATAAAAATCTGTCGTTTTGCCCCTGAGCAACCAGTTCCACTGTTCCCCGGGCGCCGATGATGTGGACATCGATTAAGGCAGCCCCCCGCATCTCTCTGATTCAGAGGGGTTGGGTTAAATGTGGAAAACACATTTCAGTTGAGTGCATTCAGTTGTACAAGTGACTACGTATCCCCTTTCCCCTACTATGTTTGTGTGCATGTGTGCATACTTGCATGTGTGCATCTGGGGGGAATAAGTGCTAATGAATTCTCTGGCCAATGGAAGGGAGAGAAGAGAAATGTTCTGAATCTGATTTCTGCTGTGTTGAGCAGTTCCTAGAGAGCCTTTACCACAGCTTTTCATCATCAGATACCCACATCCGCTTTTCCCTGACAGATAGAGACCCTGGATAATAGTCAATATCCCCGCCACTCTTCCGTTCCTCCGTTCCGGTTCTGCTTTGCTAACGTTATTGTCGACACACACTCCTTTTTCCTCCCCATAGCAATCTAGAAATGTCAGTGATTTGTCTCTCATTTCCCATTATCATATCCCACTCCGATAGTGATGGGAAATAGCTGCAGACAGTGGCATTAAATGGAGTGTAATAATTGCGAGAGGGGAATGCGACTTGTGTTAAGGAAGATAAGGCCTCTCATCTCATGTCATCATGACTGCTGTATCACTGCTACGTGCTATCTCATGGCTAATTGACTGTAATGTAATCCTGAGTTACCATATCAGTCCACAGCAGATCATGTCACTATGAATAATAATACCATGGCAACGTTTCATGTCAAGAAAAAATGCTTTTAGACTGTCATGATTTGGATTAAGTGGGGGTTGGGGTACTGTAGTGTAACACCAGTCAAAAGTTTGGACACAAAAGCCAGGGTTTTTCTGTATTTTTACTATTTTCTACATTGTAGAATAATAGTGAAGACATCAAAACTATGAAAAACACATGGAATCATGAAGTAACCAAAAAAGTTTTAAACAAATAAAAACATTTTATATTTGAGATGCTTCGAAGTAGCCACCATTTGCCTTGACAGCTTTGCGCACACTTGGCATTCTCTCAACCAGCTTCATGAGGTTGTCACCTGGAATGCATTTCAATTAACAGGTGTGCCTGGTTAAAAGTTAATTTGTGGAATTTGGTTCCTTCTTAATGCGTTTGGGCCAATCAGTTGGTATACAGGTGTGGTAAACAGAAGATAGCCCTATTTGGTAAAAGACCAAGTCCATATTATGGCAATAACAGCTCAAATAAGCAAAGCAAAACGACAGTCCATCATTGCTTTAAGGCATGAAGGTCAGTCAATCTGGAAAATTTCAAGAACTTTGAACGTTTCTTCAAGTGCAGTCGCAAAAACCATCAAGCACTATGATGAAACTGGCTCTCCTGAGGACTGCCACAGAAAGGAAGACCCAGAGCTATTAGTTATAAGTTCATTAGAGTTAACTGCACCTCAGATTGCAGCCCAAATAAGTACTTCACAGATAGAGTTCAAGTAACAGACACATCTCAACATCAACTGTTCAGAAGAGACTGCGTAAATCAGGCCTTCATGGTCGAATTGCTGCAAAGAAACCACTACTAAAGGACACCAATGAGAAGAAGAGACATGCTTGGGCCAAGAAACATGAGCAATGGACATTAGACTGTTGGAAATCTGTCCTTTGGTCTGATGAGTCCAAATTTGAGATTTTTGATTCCAGCCGCCGTGTCTTTGTGAGATGCAGAGTAGGTGAACGGATGATCTCCGCATGTGTGATTCACACAGTGAAGCATGGAGGAGGAGGTGTGAATTCAAGGCATACTAAACCAGCATGGCTACCACAGCATTCTGCATTCTGCATCTGGATTGCGCTTAGTGGGACTATCATTTGTTTTTCAAAAGGACAATGAACCAACACACCTCCAGGCTGTGTATGGGCTATTTTACCAAGAAGGAGAGTTATGAAATGCTGCGTCAGATGACCTGGCCTCTACAATCACCCGACCTCAACCCAATTGAGATGGTTTGGGATGTGTTGAACCGCAGAATCAAATCAAATTGTATTTGTCACATGCGCTAAATACAACAGGTGTAGACTTTACTGTGAAATTCTTTGGAAAAGCAGGAAGGAAAAGCAGCCAACAAGTGCTCAGCATATGTGGGAACTCCTTCAAGACTGTTGGAAAAACATTCCAGATGAAGCTGGTGTAGAGAATGCCAAGAGTGTGCAAGGCTGTCATCGAGGTAAAGGGTAGCTACTTTGAAGAATCTAAAATAATAAATATATTTAGATTTGTTTAACACTTTTTTGGTTAGGACATGATTCCATGTGTTATTTCATAGGTTTGATGTCTTCACTATTATTCTACAATGTAGAAAATAATCCAAATAAAGAAAACCCCTTGAGTGAGTATATGTGTTCAAACTTTTGGCTGGTACTGTATATGTCAATTGTTTATTCAATGTTACTATAAAGGATTATAATTCACATTCTTTGCCATAGACTGGGGATCCACAGAGTACTTTTGTGTTGTGTTGTGTTGTAGATTCAGGATGTTAATGTGTTGATTTGTGCGGTGCTGTTTCTGTCTGTTTCTGTTTGTCACTGTCCATTGTGACCAGATTAGGCCTAATCTGTTCAAGCGGGATTTGCCAAGTGCTGTTAGGTGCTTTTTACTCTACTCCAGCGTGTCATGTCATCTCCAGCAACACCGTTTAAATCCCACTCATACACACCCACTTCGCTTAGAGACAAACAGAGCCTGAGAGAAGACACACCTGTGGAAACAAAAACCTTCCAGACTTACAAATGCTTCAGGCAAAATAGGCTGCTGTATTCTTTGAAATGCCCCTTCTTTGCATATATGGTGCACAGAGAAAGCATTTTGCTTGTCATGGAGTTAGAATTCAAGGGAACTTTGGGAAGCCCTTTTCAATCCAAGCTGTAATAGTAAAGGATGTATGGCCTGGTATGAGCTAGACTATAAACCTGCTGTCTTATTTTATGTCCTGACTGTGCAGTATGTCACTGTTTACCTAGTATGATCTATGATGCATAGAAAAGGAATCTATTTCATCCATCTTTATGCTTGCTGTGATGTAAACCTCCTGTCTTACTGCGTGTCCTGACTGTCCTGGTGTGATTCAGAGTGATTCTCCCCCTCCCCCCATCCTAACACCAGCCAGGTACCTTGTCACTGGAGATGTGAGCACAGGAATTTATGTGGCAGTTGACCAGACAGATGGACAGAGCCTAGCAGCAGTACCAAACATGTCTTTGTACAGTACAAAATACTGAGGACAGAGAATGTGTTGTTTTATTATGTAGGAATGCAATAGTGTATTGTACTGTAGACTCAACAGATGGTACAATGGTTAAACGCAGCAAGAGCTGATGATTCAGATTGCGGCATAGAGTTCCTTTGTTCTCTGATCTCCCTTTGTTTGACCAATCCTTTTGGAAACTACTGCTTCTACAAGCTACAAACTACAAGCTACAAACTTGAACATTGCTCCTAAAATGCCAACAATAAAAGCAGACCAAAATAAAACGGATTAACGGCTGCAAAGAAACACACAAAGACACAGCCAAGCTGATGATCTACCTGAGATCTCTCAACTACCAGAGCAATCCAGCACACCTGGCGGCTACACCTCCAACCTAGACCTAGCCAAATGTTTTGAGACAACTCTTGAAAAATATTTTGAAACCATGTCATATTATAGGTCTTAATGTATCATCATGCCTATTATAATAAATGTTTCCCTTCTGAGAGTTCTCCTTCTTCATGACAACGATTACATATTTTGGGGTAGGGGGTTGTAGGATGGGTAGTTTCATTCACACCTTATTTTCGTGGTGGACTAGTCCTATACTGATGCTACTCCTCAAATGTGATAGTCCTGCGTTGATGATACTCCTCACCTTTGATAGTCCTGCGTTGATGATACTCCTCACCTTTGATAGTCCTGCGTTGATGATACTCCTCACCTTTGATAGTCCTGCGTTGATGCTACTCCTCACCTTTGATAGTCCTGTGTTGATGATACTCCTCACCTTTGATAGTCCTGCGTTGATGATACTCCTCACCTTTAATAGTCCTGCGTTGATGATACTCCTCACCTTTGATAGTCCTGCGTTGATGATACTCCTCACCTTTGATAGTCCTGCGTTGATGCTACTCCTCACCTTTGATAGTCCTGCGTTGATGCTACTCCTCACCTTTGATAGTCATGACTAGCTTATATTTTCTGTCATGGAATGTGCAGGGCTTACATTCTTCTCACAAACGTGCAAGCACCCTGGAGTTTGTAAGAAGAAAGAAAATATATGTAGCATTTATTCAAGAATCACATTCAATGGAAAGTGATGTTGAGAGATTACAGAATAAATTAAATCATGTTATAACCTCCTCTTCATACATACAAAAAAAGCAGAGGGGCAGTTATTGATGCTAAAAGCAACTTTCAGTGCACCAATCTCAGAGGTGGGAAAGATTCTGAGGGAAGAGTAGCTTACATCAAAATGATGTTGAATGAAAAGAAAATAACAATGGTCTCGGTCTATGCACCAAACCTTTTTGACATGACATTTTATGAGGAACTAACCACGTTAATGCTTGACTTGTCTGACATCAGCCTAATCATAGGTGGCAACTTTAATGCTGTCTGGTTTAACTGAAGGAAGAGAACAGTGACTCAGCTCTGAGAAAATAGGCTAATGATTGTGCTGTCATCGATTTCTGGTGTACTGCAAATCCATCTGCCAGAGAATTGACCTTTTTTCTCATCATGGCATAGAACATTTTCCTGTATAGATTATATTTTTCCTTCCAAGCATCTAATTGGGAAGTCAACTGACATTGATCTATTTTCTATGGGACCGTCAGATCACTGAGCAGTTATTTGTAAAATGTTGCTCACTGGTGGCAAAACTCAAGAATCCCGTTGGAGCTTCAATTTAACCCTACTGCAGAATGAATCATTCATAAAAGAAATGGAAGAGCAATTAAATGAATTTATAACTATTAAACTATCTGTGAAGGATCCTTGCCTGTTGTGGGATGCTGTAAAGGGCTTTATAAGAGATACAAGCATTGCATACACATCTAATCTGAACAAAACACGATATTATACAATATCCAGGAATTACAAAGCAAAATAGCGGTCCTTGAACAGAATATGCCCGCGAACACCACATCCTCTTTAATTCTACAGCGAGAGCTACTGACAAAGAATTCAACGAGTTACTCAGACACCGATCAGATTTCCTTATACATGGAACAATTTCTACTTACAATTACCCCCGCTGTTCCTGCTGTTACTGCCACACCCTTTTATCAATTTATCCGGTCTATTGTGTTTAGTAAATGGATCTAACATTTTGTTGGGTAGAAAAACAATATTGTGTGGTCATCCTCACAAGTCAAGCCAGTCCTCCATGAAAAGCAATAAAGTTGGTTTGAGCAACCTAATGCTTCAACCCAACTCTTCTCGAATAGTTCAACAATTGGCAGCTCTCTGAGAGGGCTATCCCTATGGTGCAGTTCTCATATGAAGACTGTTCCTACAAGCTTAAAACTGTGATAGAGAAATGGGCTAGTAATTCAAATGTTGTGAGAACCCTAACAAAATAAACATATAGAGATGTTTTCTAATTGTATTAATTCGTGACATTCACCATTAAACCCAACCCAATACCATTACAATTGCTAAACACTATAGTGTGTATTTGTTTGTTTAACAGGAACGGTCTAACTAATCCAGACCTTTTTTAAAGGGAATAAGCTACACACACAGGAGCCATTTCCTGGACACTGTCGTGTCTTTACTATCATTAACTGAAGACTGATAGTTTTTATCAAAGATTCTCTGTAATTAGTTATTACGCGATTAGACTGATTAATCATGTAACCATAATTACTAGGAAGTCGGGGCACCAAGGAAAAATATTCAGATTACAAAGTTATCATTTCCTAAAATAACTTTTCAGATATTTTACCTGATCAATTCGTCTTCGAATTAATTAATTATTTACTTTACCTCACATTAGTCTCATTCCAAAGGTCGTAAATTGTCGGTTATCTGCACGAACCCAGTCTTCACTATGAGTCATCCATACATCAATTGTCTTAAATCATTTATTTATTACTAACTAAGTAATTCACCGAAATGCATAAACAAACAAACAAGGTAAATGTGGTTACATGAAATGATAGGATAATGTGCCCTAGTGGGCTAAACCGACATGGCAGCTTGTTAGACAAAAGGGGAAGTGGGGTTCGACATATAATTAATTTACAAGTTAAAAAAATGTATGCAACACCTGCAGATTACCCTGTTAATGACAGCTTCGATTTAGAGTTCTCTATGGCCGGCTATATGGCAGCTGAAAGGATGGTGGCGTGCCATTGAAAACATCCTCATTTGCTGTCAGTACAGGATTTGCTTTTAACTTATATCGACATAGCCAACATGGAATGCTCAGCTACTAGGATGCATAAGCAGTGAACATTTCATGTTGGAATCAGGCTGCTGAAAATTTTTAAATCTCTTCTGTAGGTAGGTAGACAACTCTGCTAGGGGTCCTGGGTGGTGGTGGGGGGGGGGGGGGGGGCAACCTCATTCTTGTATTATTATTTACTTATTTTGTTTTCTTGTCTTTTGTGCATGTTCATATACATTACTGCCAATATATAATATAATATAGTGCCTTCAGAAAGTATTCATGCCCCTTGACTTATTCCACATTTTGTTGTATTACAACCTGAATTCAAAATGGATTCAATGTTTTTTCTCTCCCATCTACACACAATACAAAGTGAAAACATGGTTTTAGACATTTTTGCAAATGTATTTAAAATTAAATACAGAAATATCTCATTTACATAAGTATTCACACCCCTTTGCTATGACACTCCAAATTGAGCTCAGGTGCATCCAATTTCCTTTGATCATCCTTGAGATGTCACTACAACTTGATTGTAGTGGCCAATTCAACTGTTTGGATTTAGAAAGAAATACTCCTTCCTATGTAAGGCCCCACAGTTGACAGTGCATGTCAGAGAGATGAGGCATACAGTACCAGTCAAAAGTTTGGACACACCTACTCATTTATTTTTACTATAACTCATCCCAAACCATCTCAATTGGGTTGTGGTCGGGGGATTGTGGAGACCAAGTCATCTGATGCAGCACTCCATCACTCTCCCTCTTGGTCAAATAGCCCTTACACAGCCTGGAGGTGTGTTGGTTCATTGTCCTGCTGAAAAACAAATCTCAAATTTAGACTCATCAGACCAAAGGACAAATTTCCACAAATTTTCTCCATGTCCATTTCTTGTGTTTCTTGGCCCAAGCAAGTCTCTTCTTCTTATTGGTGTCCTTTAGTGGAGGTTTCTTTGCAGTTTCTTTGCAGTCTCCTCTGAACAGTTGATGTTGAAAAGTGTCTGTTACTTGAACTCTGTGAAGCATTTATTTGAGCTGCAATTTCTGAGACTGGTAACTCTAATGAATGTATCCTCTGCAGCAGAGGTAACTCTGGGTCTTCCTTTCCTGTGGTGGTCCTCATGAGAGACAGTTTCATCATAGCGCTTGGTTTTTGTGACAGCATTTGAAGAAATTTTCTGAATTGACTGACGTTCATTTTTGTATTCCTTTTATTTGATTTACAATGACGCCTACGCCGGCTGCTGAATCCCCAAAAAACATTTACACTGCATTTCAGCCCTGCCACAAAAGGACCAGCTGACATCATGTCAGTGATTCCCTCGTTAACACAGGTGTGAGTGTTGACAAGGCTGGAGATCAGTCTGTCATGCTGATTGAGTTCAAATAACAGACTGGAAGCTTCAGAAGGAGGGTGGTGCTTGGAATCATTGTTCTTCCTCTGTCAACCATGGTTTCCTGCAAGGAAACACGTGCCGTCATCATTGCTTTGCAGAAAAAGGGCTTCACAGGCAAGGATATTGCTGCCAGTAAGATTGCACCTAAATCAACCATTTATCGGATCATCAAGAACTTCAAGGAGATCGGTTCAATTGTTGTGACGAAGGCTTCAGGGCACCCAAGAAAGTCCAGCAAGCGTCAGAACCGTCTCCTAAAGTTTATTCAGCTGCGGGATTCGGGCACCACCAGTACAGAGCTTGCTCAGGAATGGCAGCAGGCAGGTGTGAGTGCATCTGCACGCACAGTGAGGCGAAGACTTCTGGAGGATTGCCCGGTGTCAAGAAGGGCAGCAAAGACTGGCAGCAAAGACTGGAAAAACATCAGGGACAGACTGATATTCTGCAAAAGGTACAGGGATTGGACTGCTGAGGACTGGAGTAAAGTCATTTTCTCTGATGAATTCCCTTTCAGATTGTTTGGGGCATCCAGAAAAAAGCTTGTCCGGAGAAGACAAGGTGAGCGCTACCATCAGTCCTGTGTCATGCCAACAGTAAAGCATCCTGAGACCATTCATGTGTGGGGTTGCTTCTCAGCCAAGGGAATGGGCTCACTAACAATTTTGCCTAAGAACACAGCCGTGAATTAAGAATGGTACCAACACATCCTCCGAGAGCAAGTTCTCCCAACTATACAGGAACAGTTTGGTGACGAACAATGCATTTTCCAGCATGATGGAGCACCTTGCCATAAGGCAAAAGTGATAACTAAGTATCTCGGGGAACAAAACATTGATATTTTGGGTCCATGTCCAGGACACTCCCCAGACCTTAATCCCATTGAGAACTTGTCGTCAATCCTCAAGAGGCGGGTGGACAAACAAAAACCCACAAATTCTGACAAACTCCAAGCATTGATTATGCAAGAATGGACTGCCATCAGTCAGGATGTGGCCCAGGAGTTAATTGACAGCATGCCAAGGCAGATTGCAGAGGTCTTGAAAAAGAAGGGTCAACACTGCAAATATTGACTTTTTGCATCAACTTCATGTAATTGTCAATAAAAGCCTTTGACACTTATGAAATGCTTGTAATTATACTTCAGCATTCCATAGTAACATCTGACAAAAATATCTAAAGACACTGAGGCAGCAGACTTTGTGAAAATGAATATTTGTGTCATTCTCAAAAATGTTGGGCATAAAAAATGTCTAGATTGTTGAAAGTTTACAAGAGCACAGCGGTCTCCATCATTGGGAAATGTAAAAAACAAATATGTAACTACTCAGACTTGAACTAGAGCTGGCCGTCAGACCAAACTTAGCAACCGGGCTATAAGGACCATGGTCAGGGAGATGACCAAGAACCCAATGACCACTCTGACAGAACTACAGAGTTCCTTGGCTGATATGTGAAAACCTGCCAGAAGGAGAACAGTCTCTCCAGCACTTCACCAATATGGGCTTTATAGGAGAGTGGCCAGATGGAAGCCACTCCTGAGAAAAAGGCACATAACAACACTCCTGGAGTTTGTAAAAAGACTGAGATAATAAGGCAAAAGATTATGTGGTCTGATGAGACTAAAATGTTATTATTTGGCCTGAATGCAAAGCGCTATGTCTGGAGAAAACCAGGCACAACTCATCACCCGTCTATGGGGATGCTTTTCAGCGGCAGGGACTGGGAGACTGTTACAGATAGATGAAACAATGAATAGAGACAAATACAGGAAAATTCTTTATGTTAACCTGCTTCAGAGAGAAAATGACCATTACACTAGGCCTAAGATTTCTGTTTCAACAGGACAATGACCCAAATCATAAAACAAAAGCAACGCTGGAATGGAATCAGAACAAGAATGTGAATGTCCTTGAGTGGCCCAGCCAAAGCCCAGACTTGAATCCCTTTGAAAATCTGTGAAAAGATTGAAGATTGCTTTTCTCCGCCGCTCCCCATCTAACATAACAGAGTTTGAGAAAATCTGCAGGGAAGAATGAGAGAAAATCCCCAAATCCAGATGTGTAAAGCTGATACAGACGACTCAAAGCTGGAATGCCGCCAAAGGTGCAAGTATTGACTCGGGTGTGAATACTTATGTAAATGAGATTCCTGTATTTCATTTTCAATAAACTGGCAAACATTTCTAAAAACATATTTTCACTTTGTCATTTTGGGGTATTGTGTGTAGATGGTTAAGATATATATATATAAAACCACACTATCATTATGAATGATACTATGTCTATTCACTATGTGTATGTATACCTGTTAACCAACAAGAATCAACCATTTTAAAAAGGCAGCCAGAGCTACAAAGTAGTATTTTTCTTGAAATGTTTCTTCCAGATCTAAATTCCATTACTTCACCAAACGAACACCATGATGATGATGATGATACACTTCTTCTGTCTTCATTTCATAGTTGAGTTGATCAAGTTGTTTAGATGGACAATCTCTAGACCACCTTTACTCCACACAAGGAGATGTGTACAAATCTCACCCTCCATTTGGAAAATCTGACCATGATTCTATCCTCCTAATTCCTGTTTACAAGCAAAAACTACAGCAGGAAGTACCAGTGACTCAATACAGAAGTGGTCAGATGACACGGATGCTACGCTACAGGACTGTTTTGCTAGCACAGACTGGAATATGTTTCGGGATTCATTCAATGGCATTGAGGAGCACCTCAGTCACCGGCTTCATCAATAAGTGCATCAACGACATTGTCCCTACAGTGACCGTACGTACATATCCCAACCAGAAACATGGATTACAGGCAACATCCGCACCGAGCTAAAGGCTAGAGCTAACACGTTCAAGGTGCGGAAAACTAATCTGGATGCTTATAAGCAATCCCGCTATGCCCTCAGACGAACCATCAAACAGGCAAAGCTTCAATACAGGACTAAGATGGAACCCTACTACACCGGCTCGATGCTCGGAAGATCTGGCAGGGCTTGAAAACTATTACAGACTACAAAGGAAAACCCAGCCGCGAGCTTCCTAAATGCCCATCTGGCAAGCTTGCTTCGAGGCAAGCAACACGGAAGCATGCATGAGAACACCAGCTGGTCCGGACAACTGTGTGATCCCGCTCTCCATAGCCGATGTGAGCGAGACCTTTAAACAGGTCAACATTCACGTGTACTCAGAGCATGCGCGGACCAACTGGTAAGTGTCTTCACTGACATTTTCAACCTCTCCCTGACCGATTCTGTAATACCTACATGTTTCAAGCAGTCCCTGTGCCCAAGAAGGCGTAGGTAACCTGCCTAAATGACTACCGCCCCGTAGCACTCACGTCGGTATCTATGAAGTGCTATGAAAGGCTGGTCATGGCTCACTTCAACAACATCATCCCGGAGACCCTAGACCCACTCCAATTTGCATACCGCCCCAATAGATCCACAGATGACACAATCACACTCCACACTGCCCTTTCCCACCTGGAGAAAAGGAACACCAATGTGAGAATGCTGTTCATTAACCACATCTTAGCATTAAACAGCGTTTTGTATTTTGTACTTATTTACCCGGTCCTGTCCCATCGCTTCAACTCCCGTACGGACTCTGGAGAGGCGAAGGTCGAGAGCCATGTGTCCTCCGAAACATGGCACTGCCAAGCCACACTGCTTCTTAACACACTGCTAGGAAACACCAACGTGTCGGAGGAAACACTATACAACTGTTGACCAAAGTCAGCTTGCATGCGCCCGGCCCTCACCAAGGAGTCGCTAATACTTAATGGGTCAAGGACATCCTGGCCAGCCAAAACCTACCTGAACAACGCTGGGCCAATTGTCTCCCGGTCACGGCAGGCTGCGACACAGCCAGGGATCGAACCCGGGTCTGTAGTAGCCTTAGACCGCTGCGCCACTCGGGGTGCCAGTAAATATTTTCATAACTCTATTTTTATTAAAACTGCATTGTTGGTTAAGGGCTTGTAAGTAAGCATTTCGCTGTAAGGTCTACTACACCTTTTGTATCCTGCGCATGTGACATTTTTGTTTGATTTGATTACTTTTTATGAGGGAGTGATGGGAATCCAAAGTATGAACACTGATTGAAAAAAGAAATCATCATCATGAATCAAACAACTCCTGAAAGAGTCTTATCTAATTATAATTAGACTTTTAGCACAAAGTTATCCTGCAGCTAATCCCCCCCCTTCATGTACCTTAGTTCACAGTGGCATAAGGCTGTGATAACACAGGCAGCACAATTCTGATCTTTTTGGCACTAATTGGTCTTTTGGCCAAACTTATATTTTGCCAGTGATTGGACAAAAGATCAGAATTGGGCTGCCTGTGTAAACGCAAACTTTTTAGTGCTCCACTGACTGTGTGACCATTTCACCTCCACACACTCGGGTCCCAGGGGTCAGGTGAGAAGTTTATGCCCTGTGACCTTGAGCTATATCTCCTAAACTTCTCTTTCAAATGGCTCTCTCTCTCTCTAACTCTCTCTCTGTGTCTCGGTCTCTCTCTCACTCCCTCTCCCCAGTTTTAATAAAATACATTTGTATTTGTCACATGCGCCAAATTCAACAGGTGTAGACTTTACTGTGAAATACTTACCTACAAGCCCTTTCCCAATAATGCAGTGTAAAAAAAGGAAATAGTAACACAATAAAACAACAATAACGAAGCTGTATAGAAGGAGTACCGGTACCAAGTCAATGTGCTGGGGGTACGAGGTAGTTGAGGTGATTGAGGTATTTACATGTAGGAATGGGGTAAAAGTGACACATGAAGCTTAAAGTTGCACTATGCAGAAATCGCTCCACCATCTTCCTGGTTGCTAAAACTAATAGTTTGCCTAATTTCAGTTTGTGACAAAATAAGATAGTATAGTGTAGAGAATCATTGTACTGTGAAATATATTTTCCATAAACAAAAATATTGTTGTTTCAGCTGTTTGAAGCTGGTGTACAAAACCGAAAGTAAAAGACCCCAAAACAAAACATAAGAGCGGTAAGCATAGAAATAGCTGGTCAGGTCGCCCAAGAAATTACATTTAGCCACTTTAAGGAATATGTTCCCATCTAAAGTGGCACAATACAATGTCCAAGAGAAGAGATGCCTCGACAAGCGTTCTCCCAGACCCAGACACAACCAGTACAGACAGGAAAGTTGACTCGCTTCCAGGATGGAAAAAGTACAGCAGCAGCACCGAGTTGATGTCTGCTATTTTTACATAGTAAATTGGACTGTGAGCTCTGTGGAATGTAATGTATGTGAGTGTAGTCTGGGTGGGATTTAAGTGATAATTTGGCACCCTCTACTGCTAGCTGGAGAGAATGCCGGGGTGGAGGTGGAATTTTGATTGCCGTCCAAGGAGGAACTGGTCTTTCACCAGGGTTCCTTCTAGTGGTGGAACACACTTATTTATCTTCCCTCCCTCCCTCCATTTTTCTGTCTGTCTATCTAAAAAGTTATCTCTCTCCCTCCCTCTGTCAATCTCTCTCTTTCTGTAATGCTCCTGTGTTATTTCAGAGCCAATTTGTTGTACTGTTCCCAGATGCTGTGCTGTTTCCAGCTCCCTGGTGCTAATCATGCTAAGGCTAAAATGTGACCCACCACCTGGATTTGGTCCTATGTAGCAAAATTTGAAATGGTGTTTTTTTTTATACATTAGATAGAAGTAGAGACTTCGACCTAGAAAATGGTATATCACACACTGCACTTGAGGAACAATGGGAAATGAATTCTACTTTGAAAGTTGATAAACTTGTCACCCCACTTTTGAGAAAATGCCCTGTGAATGTTTTGGTACAAATATTCAGAGCTCTTCTTTGTCTACACCTATTCAGCATCATTCACACCCTCTTAAGCCTTAGCCCCATCCATCTCTTTAAGGATTCACAGTGAAGTAAACAACCAAAGATTTCAAGACGAAAAGTGGTGAAAGTATACTGAACAAAACTATAAATACAACATGTAAAGTGATGGTGCCATGTTTCATGAGCTGAAATAAAATATCATTTAATGTTAATTTCTCTACCATAAACCAAGTCTGACGTCGTTTTAGTGAATTTGGCAGTACATCCTTGATTACCAACAACGACGAGACGGCCTACAGGGAGGAGGTGAGGGCCCTCGGAGTGTGGTGTCAGGAAAATAACCTCACACTCAACGTCAACAAAACTAAGGAGATGATTGTGGACTTCAGGAAACAGCAGAGGGAACACCCCCCTATCCACATCGATGGATCAGTAGTGGAGAGGGTAGCAAGTTTTAAGTTCCTCGGCATACACATCACAGACAAACTGAATTGGTCCACTCACACTGACAGCGTCGTGAAGAAGGCGCAGCAGCGCCTCTTCAACCTCAGGAGGCTGAAGAAATTCGGCTTGTCACCAAAAGTACTCACAAACTTCTACAGATGCACAATCGAGAGCATCCTGGCGGGCTGTATCACCGCCTGGTACGGCAACTGCTCCGCCCTCAACCGTAAGGCTCTCCAGAGGGTAGTGAGGTCTGCACAACGCATCACCGGGGGCAAACTACCTGCCCTCCAGGACACCTACACCACCCGATGTTACAGGAAGGCCATAAAGATCATCAAGGACATCAACCACCCGAACCACTGCCTGTTCACCCCGCTATCATCCAGAAGGCGAGGTCAGTACAGGTGCATCAAAGCTGGGACCGAGAGACTGAAAAACAGCTTCTATCTCAAGGCCAATCAGACTGTTAAACAGCCACCACTAACATTGAGTGGCTGCTGCCAACACACTGTCATTGACACTGACCCAACTCCAGCCACTTTAATAATGGGAATTGATGGGAAATGATGTAAATATATCACTAGCCACTTTAAACAATGCTACCTTATATAATGTTACTTACCCTACATTATTCATCTCATATGCATACGTATATACTGTACTCTAGATCATCGACTGCATCCTTATGTCACTAGCCACTTTAACTATGCCACTTTGTTTACTTTGTCTACATACTCATCTCATATGTATATACTGTACTCGATACCATCTACTGTATGCTGCTCTGTACCATCACTCATTCATATATCCTTATGTACATATTCCTTATCCCCTTACACTGTGTATAAGACAGTAGTTTTGGAATTGTTAGTTAGATTACTTGTTGGTTATCACTGCATTGTCGGAACTAGAAGCACAAGCATTTCGCTACACTCGCATTAACATCTGCTAACCATGTGTATGTGACAAATACAATTTGATTTGATTTGATCCAACTGGCCTCAACCGCAGACCACGTGTAACCACGCCAGTCCACGACCTCCATATCCGTCTACTTCACCTGCAAGATCGTCTGAGACCAGCTACCCAGACAGCTGATGAAACTGTGGGTTTGCACAACCAAATAATTTCTGCACAAGCTGTCAGAAACCATCTCAGGGAAGCTCATCTTGTCATCCTCACCAGGATCTTGACATGACTGCAGTTTGGCGTCGTAACCAACTTCAGTGGGCAAATGGTCACTTTTGATGGCCATTGGCACGCTGTAAAAGTGTGCTCTTCAACGGTACTGGGAAGATGGCATTGTGTTGGCAAGTAGTTTGCTGATGTCAACGTTGTGAACAGAGTGCCACATGGCGGCGGGGGGGTTACGGTATGGACAGGAATAAGCTACGGACAACGAACACAATTGCATTTTTATCAATGGCAATTTGAATGCACAGAGATACTGTGACGAGATCCTGAGGCCTGTTGTCGAGCCATTCATCTACCGCTATCAACTCATGTTTCAGCATGATAATGCATGGCCCCGTGTCGCAAGGATCTGTACACAATTCCTGGAAGCTGAAAATGTCTCAGTTCTTCCATGGCCATACTCACCAGACATGTCACCCATTGAGCATGTTTGGGATGATTTGGATCGACGTGTACGACAGCCAATAATCAGCAACTTTGCACAGTCATTGAAGAGGAATGGGACAACATTCCACAAGCCACAATCAACAGCCAGATCAACGTTATGCAAAGAAGATGTCTCGCTGCATGAGGCAAATGGTGGTCACACCTGATACTGACAGGTTTTCTGATACACGCCCCTACTCTGTTACTAACAGATGCATAGCTGTATTCCCAGTTATGTGAAATCCATAGATTAGGGCCTAATGAATTTATTTCAATTGACTGAATTAATCATATGAACTGAAATTGTTGCATTTATATTTTTGTTCAGTGTAGTAGCAAAAGGTAGTAGTAAAAATACACTATCTAGTCCTTGGCCTATATCCTAATCTGACTTTGGTGCAGGTCATGTTGTTCTTCACATTACTGTCTGTGCTAAACACACACTATATCAAATAAAATCCATGTTTATTTGTCACATGGACAGGATACAGAAGGTGTAAACGGTACAGCGAAATGGTTCCTGTTTGAACGCGGCAATACTACCATGCATGAATCAGCAGGTAGCTAAAGCTAACCAAATAAACTCAGCAAAAAAAGAAACGTCCTCTCACTGTCAACTGCGTTTATTTTCAGCAAACTTAAGGTGTAAATATTTGTATGAACATAACAATATTCAACAACTGAGACATAAACTGAACAAGTTCCAGACATGTGACTAACAGAAATGGAATAATGTGTCCCTGAACAAAGGGTGTGATCAAAAGTAACTGTCAGTATCTGGTGTGGCCACCAGCTGCATTAAGTACTGCAGTACATCTCCTCGTGGACTGCACCAGATTTGCCAGTTCTTGCTGTGAGATGTTACCACACTCTTCCACCAAGGCATCTGCAAGTTTTTGGACATTTCTGTGGGCAATGGCCCTCTCCCTCACCCTCCAATCCAACAGGTCCCAGACCTGCTCAATGGGATTGAGATCCGGACTCTTCGCTGGCCATGGCAGAACACAGTCATTCCTGTCTTGCAGGAAATCACGCACAGAACGAGCAGTATGGCTGGTGGCATTGTCATGCTGGAGGGTCATGTCAGGATGAGCCTGCAGGAAGGGTACCACATGAGGGAGGAGGATGTCTTCCCTGTAACGCACAGCGTTGAGACTGCCTGCGATGACAACAAGTTCAGTCCGATGATGCTGTGACACACCGCCCCAGACCATGACAGACCCTCCACCTCCAAATCAATCCTGCTCCAGAGTACAGGCCTCGGTGTAACACTCATTCCTTCAACGATAAACGTGAATCCGAATGAACATCACCCCTGGTGAGACAAAACCGTGACTCTTCAGTAAAGAGCACTTCTTGCCAGTCCGGTCTGGTCCAGCGACGGTGGGTTTGTGCCCATAGGCCACGTTGTTGCCGGTGATGTCTGGTGAGGACCTGTCCATCCTCTCTCAGCCTAGATGTGGACAGACTGAGCACTGATGGAGGGATTGTGCGTTCCTGGTGTAACTCGGGCAGTTGTTGTTGCCATCCTGTACCTGTCTCGCTGGTGTGATGTTCGGATGTACCGATCCTGTGCAGGTGTTGTTACACGTGGTCTGCCACTGCGAGGACGATCAGCTGTCCGTCCTGTCTCCCTGTAGTGCTGTCTTAGGCGTCTCATAGTACGGACATTGCAATTTATTGCCCTGGCCACATCTGCAGTCCTCATGCCACCTTGCCGCATGCCTAAGGCATGTTCATGCAGATGAGCAGGGACCCTGGGCCTCTTTCTTTTGGTGTTTTTCTGAGGTGGTAGAAAGGCCTCTTTAGTGTCCTAAGTTTTAATAACTTTGACCTTAATTGACTACCATCTGTAAGCTGTTGTGTCTTAACGACCGTTCCACAGGTGCATGTTCATTAATTGTTTATGGTTCATTGAACAAGCATGGGAAACAGTGTTTAAACCCTTTACAATTAAGATCTGTGAAGTTATTTGGATTTTTACTAATTATCTTTCAAAGGCAGGGTCCTGAAAAAGGGACGTTTCTTTTTTTGCTGAGTTTAGGTTCAATGTGAGATAGCTAGCTAACAATAGGCTATCACTAGCAATGCAAATTAATTTCTAATATACAAACAATATTACTGCACAGATCATACACATAACGTTAGCTAGCGAGCCAGCCAGCTACCATTAGCTAACAGTATGCTTTAACTTGCAATGAAAACGACTTTCTGAAAAAAGTTTTATACGTTTCTGAAACGTATAATATCTGAAAATGTATGTATAAAGCCCTTTTTACATCAGCAGATAGTGGATCATACTTTGGCTTCCCAACATAAGAGGTTATATAAGACATCATTAGTATTGTAAATGTATTCTTCTGACTGTATTTATTTTGAACAGTGAGAGATCGAAGGCTCACGGTTCATCAAGACAGGCATAATATTCTGGTTTTAAATTGAATCATCGTTGCCTTTTAACTTGCCTTTTAACTAATTTGGCATCAAACTGGTATATTTAGCCTAGGCAGGCCTTGATGGAAGCGCCTCAAGTCTCTCTTCTCTCCCCCTGTGTTGACCCGTTTAGGGCAGGTTGAGAATGCAGCTTTTCTACTTCTCCTCAGAGACCAGGTATCCCCTCTAGCCATACAATGCAGATACTGAAAGTCTGTTGGAAGAAATGTTGTAAAAACACAAGCTGAGGAGCGGGGAGTGTGTGTGTGTGTGTGTGTGTGTGTGTGTGTGTGTGTGTGTGTGTGTGTGTGTGTGTGTGTGTGTGTGTGTGTGTGTGTGTGTACATATGCATGTATGCACGAGTGTATTTGTGTGCGTCTGTGTGTGTGATCTGGGAGCTATCAGAAGCCGTTAGAGGGCATACAGCACTTGCTCTTTTTTCATTCTCCTTCTCTCCTCTCCTCCACACAGCCTGCGGCCTGCCCTCCTTCCATCCCTCTCCTCCTGATACATTCATCCTGTCAATGCTAAACATGTAGTTCACGGGTTCTGGATCAATAGCGCTCGGCAACCATAACTAGGAGATGTCTCGGCCTCCACCAATCGGCTGTAATGTGATGGCAGTTGCTAAGGAGCCTGGTCTATGGTGCAGACTATATTTTATACATGAGGTTTGAGGGTTTTAATGTTGCTGCTGCCCACACTAAGGGGCCCCGTGTGTGTTGTAGTAATTGCCAACAGAATGGATATGTGTCCTCTCTGTGCCCTGAAATCATGTTTTATTACACTGAGGTCGTTATGATCTGTGTTAAGCTGATTTATTTATCTATGTCTGGAGAGTGGGTCAGGACAGGGGCTCCCAACCTGTGGTCCGGGGACCCCTGGGGGTCCACAAAGATGACCTAGGGGGTTCTCGTTAAGGTATGATCCAAAAATAAGCTATTTAACGCTCATACAAATTTTCACCCAGACTAATAGTCTGATTATTTTTGTTATGAAAGTAAATGTGTCAACTCGTGGGCGAAAAAAAGGAATTTGTCCTGTTTGCTGGTGTGTGAAATGAGAGGTGTAGCTGTGTAGTGGGTCAGTGGGCTTTAAAGCTGTCTGTCTGTCTACATGGGCTTTGCTTTGTCATGGCCACTTATTTGGAACTGAAAATTCAAGGCTCCAATTCTGATTATTTGTATATATTTTGTCCTTGGCTGAGATAGATTTGCGCAACAGACTGTGCTTAATCCCTGGAGATATTTATGTGTTCGTTCCAAGACACACACATGCACGCACGTACGGCACATGCATGCACACACACAAACACATGCGTGCAAGCAGGATCTCCCACGTACACACACAGACAGACAGACAGACAGACAGACAGACAGACAGACAGACAGACAGACAGACAGACAGACAGACAGACAGACAGACAGACAGACAGACAGACAGACAGACAGACAGACAGACAGACAGACAGACAGACAGACAGACAGACAGACAGACAGACAGACAGAGACAGAATGAATGAATACAGCCTCCTATCAGTTGAGCGGTACTACTGTCTGCACTAACCCAGTCTGTACATTACCTCAGTTCTCGCTATATCTCAGCAAGTCAGAGCTGGGCTAACAGGCCAGACTCCAACACACATGTGGCTTGAGTTAGCTTCCCCCGGGATAACTTTAGGACTTGGTTCATGCTGGAAAATGTCTGCTCTGCTTGTGTGTGTGGAAGTTATGTCTTATTTGTTACATGCTATAGAGTTATGCTGCTCTAGCTCCTACAGGTGCTCCCACTTCTCCACTTTGTCATCATGTCAGCTATACAAGGTCTGGAATGTGGCAGACTCTCACTCTCTGTTTTCCATCTTTATTGCAGTCTTTCCCCCACTCTCTCTCTCCCTCTCTCTCTCTCTCTTTTTTATCTTGCTCTCTATCTCCCTCTCTCTGCTGGTAATGATTTGTGTGCTGCATGGTCCAGGTCTTCAGTGCACACTCAGACAGGCTCCTGACCCGCTCTTCCAATAGGCCTCCTCTTCTCTCCTCTCCTCTCCAACCTCGCTCTGCTCCAGCTATCCCTTCCTGTCTTTCCACGCCATTGCCCCCCCCCACTCTCCCCCCTCTTGCCTATGGGCAATTACAGCATATTTATCTCTCTTCCCTGCATTCATCTGATCCCCCTGCTCGCCAAGGCAGCGGTGGAGGGAGGCGGCAGCTGGGCCCATGGGTCGGTTGTTCCCAGCTCCCTCCCAGTTCCCCACTCCCTCCCGGTTCCCCTCTCTGCCGCGGAGGAGAGGAGTGCGTGCAAAGCCGTTTAGGGGAAGGAAAGCTGGAACATCCGGAGGTTGGCACAGGCCCCTGTATGAGTCTAAAACCTATTGGAACGTGGAATTATCCCCCCCCTTTCATTGCCTCTCTCTAATTCTCTGAAGTATTTCTTTCCTCCTTGTCCAAGTCTCTTGCTGACTTTAAGGAATGAGTTCCAAATGAGGGGCCTGTCACTGCTGTTGCTGCTCCCCTGCCTCCTTCCTGGCTGGTTAATGTCTGTCTGTGATGGAGCTCAGAGTCAGACTCAGGGTGTGGTACTGCCTTCAGTACCTCAGTCTTGCTCCAGGTCTCTCACAGTAAAACCACATGTGACTTTCCCCTTGGCCCCATTCCAGTGTGTGTGTTTTTGTCCCCCGCAATGAAATCGAAGAGGGGACTGTGTATCTGTCTACGTTCGTTTGTATGTTCGTTCGTACATTAGTCACAAGTGATATCTCAGACAGCACTGGCCCGATTTTTACGAAACTTGGGTGAATGATGTGGCTTGCCATAGAGATCCACAGAGATTACGCTGATCAGCCAGATGGTGGCGTTATAACAAGAGATTGAAAATATTAACTTTGAAATGTCACGCCCCTCACCCAGTTTTACCTAAAGTCATGAAATTCGGTACATAGGTCCCGCTACTCACAAGTAACAGATTTGCCCCAGGGACCTGTAAGGTCCACCATGATGAATTTTCCGCCATTTAGAATTTTGTGAAAAACACTTACAATGCTACTCTTCTGGCACCTAATGACCGATCTGCACAAAACTTGATATGTGTTATCTATGGACAAAGGTCTATCAATGCAATATTTTCAAGACTAGTACCTAAGACCACATGGCTAATTGACTAATAAAAATTCATGTGGGCGTTGTCTGGCACATAAATGCATATAAATCAATCAAGGATATTCGTATTGAAACACAATTTGGTACACATCTTGCAAATACTATCAAGACTCAACATATGCAAGAACATTCATATTGTCCACACGGTACCACTATAACAAGCACATGTTTATATCTCTTGATCCTTTTGTCTCAGAGTGCTGAAGTTTGGCGCACATGCTCAAGGAAATTAGTCTAGCTAACCCACGCAATATCTCAGACACTACTGGCCCGACTTTGAAGAAACTTGAATGAATGATGCGTCTTGCCATGGAGATCCAGCATTTTCAAAATTGATAGACCCAAGGGGGGCGCTATAGTAATCAACTGAAATTCCAAACATTGAACAAGAAAATCTCCTGTCCCGTTTGAGGTTGAATTGTTATCACTAATTGGCCCAAGGGGGGAGCTGCATCATCCGTGGGGGAAACGTGTTTACTGTTGCCTTGTTTTTTTACATGTAAAGGAAGTGTAAGGAAAGGATACTGATAGTAAGACAGTAGGGTAAATCCATTTCAATTCAATTCCTTTTTGACCGCACCCCTTTTGATTTGAACAAAACCCTCCATATACAGTGCATTCGGAAAGTTTTCAGACCCCTTGACTTTTTCCACATTTTGTTACGTTGCAGTCTTATTCTAAAATGGATTAAATCGTTTTTTCCCCTCATCAATCTACACACAATACCCTATAATGACAAAGCAAACACAGTTTGTATAATTTTTGCAAGTTTATTTAAAATAAAAAATAGTCATCTTGGGTATGACGCTACAAGCTTGGCACACATGTATTTGGGGAGTTTCTCCCATTCTTCTCTGCAGATCCTCTCAAGCTCTGTCATGTTGGATGGGGAGCGTCGCTGCACAGCTATTTTCAGGTCTCTCCAGAGATGTTTGATCGGGTTCATGTCCCGGCTCTGGCTGGGCCACTCAAGGACATTCAGAGACTTGTCCCCAAGCCACTCCTGTGTTGGCATGGCTGTGTGCTTAGTTGTCCTGTTGGAATGTGGACTTGTTCCCCAGTATGAGGTACTGAGGGCTCTGGGTCAGGTTTTCATCAAGGATCTCTCTGTACTTCGCTCCGTTCATATTTCCCTCAATCCTGACTAGTCTGCCAGTCCCTGCCACTGTTAAACATGCTCACAGCATGATGCTGCCACCACCATTCTTCACCATAGGGATGGTGCCAGGTTTCCTCCAGACATGACGCTTGGCATTCAGGCTTTAGGTGCCTTTTGGCAAACTCCCAAGTGGGCTGTTGTGAGCCTTTATCTAAGGAAAGGCTTCAGTCTGGCCACTCCACCATAAATACCTGATTGGTGGAGTGCTGCAGAGATGGTTGTCCTTCTGGACGATTCTCCCATCTCGACAGAGGAACTCTGGAGCTCTGTCAGTGTGACCATCGGTTTCTTGGTCACCTCCCTGACAAAGGCCATTCTCCCCTGATTGCTCAGTTCGGCCGGGTGGCCAGCTCTAGGAAGAGCCTTGGTGGTTACAAACGTCTTTCATTTAAGAATGATGTGCTCCTGGGGACCTTCAATGCTGGAGAAATGTTTTGTGCTTTGACACAATCCTGTCTCAGAGCTCTACGGACATTTCCTTTGACCTCATGGCTTGTTTTTTTCTCTGACATGCACTGTCTACTGTGAGACCTTATATAGACAACTGTGTGCCTTTCCAAACAATGTCCAATCAATTGAATTTACCACAGGTGGACTCCAATCAAGTTGTGGAGACATCTAAAGAATGATCAATAGAAACAGGATACACCTGAACTCAATTTCAAGTATCATAGCAAAGGGTCTGAATACTTACGTAAATAAGGTATTTCTGTTTTTTGTTTTTAATACATTTGCAAAAATTCTAAAAACATGTTTTTTGCTTCATGATTATGGGGTATTGTGTGTAGATTGATGAGGGGGGAAAATAATTTGACACATTTTAGAATAAGGCTGTAACTTAACAGAATGTGGAAAAATGGCCTGAATAATATTCAAATCCAATCAAATTTATTTATATAGCCCTTCGTACATCAGCTGATATCTCAAAGTGCTGTACAGAAACCCAGCCTAAAACCCCAAACAGCAAACAATGCAGGTGTAAAAGCACGGTGGCTAGGAAAAACTCCCTAGAAAGGCCAAAACCTAGGAAGAAACCTAGAGAGGAACCAGGCTATGTGGGGTGGCCAGTCCTCTTCTGGCTGTGCCGGGTAGAGATTATAACAGAACATGACCAAGATGTTCAAATGTTCATAAATGACCAGCATGGTCGAATAATAATAAGGCAGAACAGTTGAAACTGGAGCAGCAGCACAGTCAGGTGGACTGGGGACAGCAAGGAGTCATCATGTCAGGTAGTCCTGGGGCACGGTCCTAGGGCTCAGGTCCTCCGAGAGAGAGAAAGAAAGAGAGAATTAGAGAGAGCATATGTGGGGTGGCCAGTCCTCTTCTGGCTGTGCCGGGTGGAGATTATAACAGAACGTGGCCAAGATGTTCAAATGTTCATAAATGACCAGCATGGTTGAATAATATATATATTCAAATGTACTGTATATTTGCCAATTGTATAAGTGCTCAGAAAGTTACTTTGGACCTGAGTGCCAAGAGATAAAGGTGCTCAAAGTTGACCCTTTTTGTATACCCCACCATTTCTATTTTATTTATGTATTATTTAACTATTTATATATACCCCAACATACCATGAGACATCCGTCTTCATCACTGGAAAAGATACGGTTGAGTTTGATTGTTTAAAAGCTTACAAACAGGGTTGTCAAACTATTTGGTCATTTCTGGAGAAAAATAGAAATTGTCATTTTTTAACCTTTAACATCGGATACCTAAAAACACATTACATTTTTTTTTTAAATCATATTCGCAAATGTGCCCGCCAGCGTGTGAGACACAACATGCTCTTCAAATTCCTTGGTGTCCACATCAACAACAAATTAGATTGGTCCAAACACACCAAGACAGTCGTGAAGAGGGCACGACAAAGTCTATTCCCCCTCAGGAACTAAAAAGATTTGGCATGGGTCCTGAGATCCTCAAAAGGTTCTACAGCTGCAACATCGAGAGCATCCTGACCGGTTGCATCACTGCCTGGTACGGCAACTGCTCGGCCTCCGACCGCAAGGCACTTCAGAGGGTAGTGCGTACGGCTCAGTACATCACTGGGGCAAAGCTGCCTGCCATCCAGGACCTCTACACCAGGCGGTGTCAGAGGAAGGCCCTAAAAATTGTCAAAGACCCCATCCACCCCATTCATAGACTGTTCTCTCTACCACCGCATGGCAAGCGGTACCGGAGCGCCAAGTCTGGGACAAAAAGGCTTCTCAACAGTTTTTACCCCCAAGCCATAAGACTCCTGAAATGGTTACCTGACCTATTTGTATTGTGTGCCACCCCCAACCCCTCTTTTACGCTGCTGCTACTCTCTGTTCATCTTATATGCATAGTCACTTTAACTATACATTCATGTACATACTATCTGAATTGGCCCGACCAACCAGTGCTCCCGCACATTGGCTAACCAGGCTATCTGCATTGTGTCCCACCACCCGCCAACCCCTCTTTTTACGCTTCTGCTACTCTCTGTTCATCTTATATGCATAGTCACTTTAACGATACCTACATGTACATACTACCTCAATAAGCCTGACTAACAGGTGTCTGTATATAGCCTTACTACTCTTATTTCAAATGCCTTTTTACTGTTGTTTTATTTATTTACTTACCTACACACACACACACACACACACACACACACACACACACACACACACACACACACACATACACACACACACACACACACCTTTTTTTGGCACCATTGGTTAGAGCCTGTAAGTAAGCATTTCACTGTAAGGTTGTATTCGGGGCACGTGACAAATAAACCTTGATTTGATTTGATTTGAATAGAGGGTGGGTGTCATGCTGATAAATATACTAAAATAATGGTGGAGATAAAATGTATATTTCAACTTTCAAATGGTACCATTAAATATGGTTGGAGTGCCACAAATTCAAGAATGTCGACTTGAATGGGAAAATCTGTTGTTTTAAATTATACTGTCAATAAGAAATTATAGATAATAGCCTTGCTATTGAGAAAGGCCGCCGTAGGCAGACATGGCTCTCAAGAGAAGACAGGCTATGTGCTCACTGCCCACAAAATGAGGTGGAAACTGAGCTGCACTTCCTAACCTCCTGCCCAATGTATGACCATATTAGAGAGACATATTTCCCCCAGATTACACAGATCCACAAAGAATTCGAAAACAAATCCAATTTTGAAAAACTCCCATATCTTTTGGGTGAAATTCCACAGTGTGCCATCACAGCAGCAATATTTGTGACCTGTCTTTTGCCACTAGGTATTCCTTAAAGAAAAGGGCAACCAGTGAAGAACAAACACCATTGTAAATACAACCCATATTTATGCTTATTCATTTTATCTTGTGTCCTTTAACTATTTGTACATTGTATATATATATATAATATGACATTTGTAATGTCTTTACTGTTTTGAAACTTCTGTATGTGTAATGTTTACTGTTAATTTTTGTTGTTTTTCACTTTATATATTCACTTTGTATGTTGTCTACCTCACTTGCTTTGGCAATGTTAACACGTTTCCCATGCCAATAAAGCCCTTGAATTGAATTGAATTGAATTAATAGAATAGGGATGGCCATTTAAGTTCATATTCAGCAATGGGTGGACTGGCAGTCGTCTTTGTGGTAGTTCATTCTATGAAATTCTATGATTTAAATGACACCCACCCTGTATTCAAGAGCATGTTGTGTCTCAATTGATGACGGGCACAACACAAAAACCTCAGATGATGTGTAATAGGGTCGAAGCTACAACATCATGCGAATATGAAAGAAATTGGACTTTGTGTTTTTAGATCATTTACGTTAGAGTTTAAGTTTTTTTTTTTTTTTAAAGAAATAATACAATATTTTGACAACCCTGTTTGTGAGCTTTTAAATGATATCAAACTTATCCATGTCCTCATCACTGGACAATATAAATGTAAATCTCATGTTATGGTGGGGTATGCAAAATGGGTAAACTTTGAGCACCTTTATCTCCTGAATGTTTCAATGTAATGGTGTTATGACGCGATTAATAATCATCATTATGATATGCTAATGAAGCTAGGCTTGATTTAAGTGAATGTAGATCTCAGAGCTCTAGGGGCTGTTCCTTAGCAGTGGTTGGTTGTGTGAGAACTGAGAAGGGGAGCAGAGCGTGACATTTTCACAGCTCCAGAGGGCCAAGAGTGTCTTGCCCACTCAACTAAACATTAATAGGATACATTTTCCCAGAGACTGAGCCAAGCTCACATCACTTACAGTCTATTTGCCCTCCGCTCCCACCTTAGCACACTCAAATGTGTGCTCTATCTGCTCGAACACACACACACACACACACACACACACACACACACACACACAACCTGGCATTGTTAGAGCAGTTACAGAGATTGTCGATTGTGTAACACTTTCTTTCAGTCACGACATCCGCTCGCTCTCTCAGTCAAATGTGAGACTGGGAGGCAGGGGAAGCAGTGCCATTACCAGAGCTGGTACTAACTACTCTCTGGGAGGTAGGCAGGAGGGCAGACAGCCTCACGCCATGGCTCACTGCACTGCTGCCTCTCTGACAGGAGTCAGGACAGGTCACTATCATCATGCAAGCCAGGGTGGCACAGCAGGACACGGCAAAGAGCAGCATGGACTGGAGCACAGGGCCAAGCACTCAGGTTGAAGCAGATGGGGACATCATGGCAGACAGGGGTGGGCTGATTCTATGGTGATGATGCACAACCACTATGGATACTGCAGATTCTTTCTGCTGATCTAGTCAGAGCCAGTCTGCTAGTGATTTGTGTTTTGTTGTCCTTTCCTGTTTAGGGATAGTCCACCACCATGTTAGTAATGCTCTCTCTCTACAGCCTCAGTGGGCTTTACCCAGAAGAGGAAACCTCAAGAAGCTTAATGCCAGTGCTTACAGCAAGTCGTCTTTGCCAGGGCAGACTCATGCCCTAATCCTGTGCGTTAGAAGAGAGGACAGGGGTATAACTAGATTTTCTGAGTGGGCCCTGTCTCTGGCTCAGTCCCCTGTCTCTCCCTGTTATCTAGCCATCAGAGAGGGGCTGCAGTACGCTAATATCAGTAGTAGCAGGAAGAGCCCTTTGTGCAGAGCCTGGGGAGGGGAAGGAAAGAACTGGAAGAGAGGAAACAACATAACCCCATCCTGTGCCCTGCCGTACCATAGCAGGCCACTTCCTCCCGGTGCGTGCAGCTACATTAAATAGCTCAGTCGGAGAGAGTTGGGTCTGGACCTGCTTAACATGCACGCTCAAGTCTCATTAAGCTCTGCACTCACACAATGATTCTTAATGAATATCTCTCTGTATCACCCCTAACCATCGACGAGCCAGGTAACAGCCCTGGGCGGCCGGAGAGGAAGGAATCGGAAATGTAGCAAATGGGTGTTGTAGTGTAGTGCGTTTGAAGAAATCCCTTCTTCCTATTCCCCCCTCTGTCTTTTTCTCTCTCCCCTTCTCTTTTTCCCCCGGCTTGATTATGTAAGAGGATATGTTACTTTCGATAGAGTACCGCTACATTAGCCCCCAGAGAGCTTAAAAGATTAAAGGAACCACTAAAAGCATTTAGGGAAGTGAAGGGGAAGTTTGTGCATGAGGGGCTTTGGGTTGGAGGAAGAGGCTTTTTTCTTCTTCGTCGTCTTCCACGGCAGGCAGCAGGTTTAGCGGAAAATTGTAGCCGGGGCTCAGGCTTTGTAGTGGAGGACTCTGGAACATCTGGGCTGATGTAGCTGAGAAAGGAGAGGAGAGCGACGCTCACCCCCCCTGTGTAATCCTGTTAGCGCGCTCAAGGCGCTGGCTGAGTGTGTGGGGAGACTGGGGAGGCACACACACACACACACACACACTCTCTCTCTCTCTCCAGGAGATTGTGCTCTCTCTTTCTCTCTCTCCAGGAGATTGTGCTCTTTCTTTCTCTCTCTCCAGGAGATTGTGCTCTTTCTTTCTCTCTCTCCAGGAGATTGTGCTCTTTCTCTCTTTCTCTCTCTCCAGGAGATTGTGCTCTCTCTTTCTCTCTCTCCCACTGCAGGAGATTGTGCTCTCTCTTTCTCTCTCTCCAGGAGATTGTGCTCTTTCTTTCTCTCTCTCCAGGAGATTGTGCTCTTTCTTTCTCTCTCTCCAGGAGATTGTGCTCTCTCTTTCTCTCTCTAGGAGATTGTGCTCTTTCTTTCTCTCTCTCCAGGAGATTGTGCTCTCTCTTTCTCTCTCTCCCACTGCAGGAGATTGTGCTCTCTCTTTCTCTCTCTCCAGGAGATTGTGCTCTTTCTTTCTCTCTCTCCAGGAGATTGTGTTCTCTCTTTCTCTCTCTCCCACTGCAGGAGATTGTGTGCCTCCAGCTGGGAGGCATCTGTATAGTTAGGCAGACAGCTTGGGACCTCCTCTCTCAGCCTTCTAAGCAGCTCCTCTCCTTGGTTCCTCTGTTGGGCCCCTGGGATGAAGGCATTTTTCAGGGAACAGATGAGAAAGAAAACATACTTCTCATAGCACAGAATGGCATGATTTTACCAGGTTTAGATTGTCCTCATCTCATACCCCATCAGGCAGCAGTGTACTGTAGTGCTCGGTGTACTGAGCCATGCATTAAACAATGTTCTGTTCTTTCTCACATGATTCTACTCTACTAAATTCAATTTTAATGATCTTATTTCATGATGTGTTTAATTGTTAAGCTAAAATCCCAAAAGCGGCTGTAGATGACCTTTTGATATCTACAGCAAATGCTCATTACACTCACGCGCACTAACAGAGTAAAACTATTTTACAGACTAACAGCATGGTCCATGCTCTGTGTTTTCTCTCTCTCTCTGTTGTTGTTGTGCATCATGCTCTACTCTCTTGCTCATGCACACCAGGCTGTGGATGGATGGAATGGGGTGCTGTGGGTTTTGTTGTTCTCTGGTGATTCAGGCACAGTGCTGGCCGTGGGGCATACAGCCAAGCGTGTGCATGTGTATGTGGGTAGGGAGCGGGCAGGGAGGCAGGCAGACTGTCGCTAAGCATTACAGGCACCGTGGACTCTCTGTGCACGACACGAGGTCTGGATGAGGAGCCAACACAGCACAGCCTGAGGGAGTCCTGGGGTTATACTCACACCCCTCCCCCTGTATAAATGTGCAGATTGTGTTTTACTGTGTTTATAACATCCCCAGTGATGACATAAGCCCACCTGACAAGAATTCGCTGCGTAGGCCTTGAAATGGAACCCAAACCGTGTGTATACTTAACATGTGTTTACGCTTCATTTGTTTGTTTTTGCAGTCTGGAGAGAAAATTAGTCCCTTGAAGATGAATTTGTCTTTAAACGTTGGAGCCTGTTGAGGGTATTGCCCCAAGTGAACCCACATTTTGGGTCTGAGTGTGCTTATTGCTGTAACATATAACACATTGTCAGCCTTTTCTTTACAACATTGCAATTTATATTTGGCTTTTATACCTGGGAACTTGAAACTGCTTTAAAATAATATACTATGTACTGTCTTTCACTGCAATGCATCCTATCTTGTCCCAAATAATGCCTCTCTGGTTCTCTGTGGATAATAACTCATTTTGGTTATGATTCATTCATCATGTTTGTAGCAACATAAGCTATTTCTGTGTAGCGATGGAGAGATTGCTTTTCAATAGACGTCTTGCTGTTACTTGTTGGGTTGCAAAATGTGGATAATTCCTCTGGGATAACCCTATTATAGCTCTGGCAGATATTTCACACCACTGTCCCAGATGACATAATTCTATCCACAATGCAGCAGTGTGTGTGTGATCCTGACCTGATGTGCTACTAAGGAGATTGACAGAATGTAAACACAACCATGGTGGCCCGCTAGCCCCATCTGAGCTATGTGTATGTGGCCATTTTTAGACCTCTTGTTCTCTTCCTCCTACAGTATAGAGAAGACTAGTGGGGCTGGCTCGTCATAACCCATTCCCTCAATGCTTGTATGGTGTTTGAAGATGGCATAGTGGACAGTAGAGCAATAATGACTTTTCCTTTTGACTTTTTTGAAAGTTTAAATTATAAGAACGAGTCTGGAGGATCAAAGTTTAGCTTAATCTGATCTGATATGTCCATGATAGCCTTTGACTGAATATGTACTGCTGGACGCAGTTGTTCAATAGTCTGAATTAGGGCTGTCCCCGACAAAAGCAAATCTTGGTCGACAGAGAGCCGTCCTGTTCTTTCGACCAATCGATTGGTCGAAATGTTTAAACTTATTTTTCCATGTATACTGTAGACAGACACACCCTAAGTAAATAAAATCAACTACATACAGTACATTCAGAAAGTATTTAGACCCCTTGACTTTTTCCACATTTTGTTACGTCACAGCCTTATTTTAAAATGGATTAAATGTCTACACACAATACCCCATAATGGCAAAGCGAAAACAAGATTTTAGACATTTTATCAGATGTATTAAACATAAAAAACAGAAATACCATATTTACATAAGTATTCAGACCCTTTGCTATGAGACTCGAAATTGAACTCAGGTGCATCCTGTTTACATTGATCATCCTTTACCTATGGTAAATTCAATTGATTGAACATGATTTGGAAAGGCACACACCTGTCTATATAAGCTCCCACAGTTGACAGTGCATGTCAGGTCAAAAACCAAGCCATGAGGTCAAAATAATTGTCTGTAGAGCTCTGAGACAGGATTTTGTTGAGGCACAGATCTGGGGAAGGGTACCAAAACATTTCTGAAGCATTGACGGTCCCCAAGAACACAGTGGCCTTCATCATTCTTAAATTGAAGAAGTTTGGAACCACCAAATCTCTTCCTAGAGCTGACGACCGGCCAATCCAAGCAATTGGTGGAGAAGGATCTTGGTCAGGGAGGTGACCAAGAATCCTATGGTCACTCTGACAGAGCTTCAGAGGTCCTCTGTGGAGATGGGATAACCTTTCAGAAGGACAACCATCTCTGCAGCACCCCACCAATCAGGCCTTATTGGTAGAGTGGCCAGACAGAAGCCACTCCTCAGTAAAAGGCACATGTCAGCCCGCTTGGAGTACTCAGGCCATAAGAAACAAGATTTTCTGGTCTGATGAAACCAAGTTTGAACTCCTTGACCTGAATAACAAGCGTCACGTCTAGAGAAACCTTGCACCATCCCTACGGTGAAGCATGGTGGTGGCACCATCATGCTGTTTTCAGTGGCAGGGACTGGGAGACTAGTCAGGATCGAGGTACAGATGAACAGTGCAAAGTACAGAGAGATTCTTGGTAATGGATTAGTCCACTCAGCCAGTTTTAGATGAACTAACTTCAAAGTAATGACTCGGGACGTCAGGTTTGTTACGAAAGCTTCTTTTAGTAAGAATACTTGTTCACGTTACATTTAACAACTTTGTTTTGGTACAGAGCACTGCAGGTAAGATGCTATCGGAAAGTCAGCCACAATCACTTGCACCTGCACATAATTGGCGCGTTATCTCTCTCATTCCTCTCGCAAGGCATTCTGGAACTTGCAGTCAAAAAGCGTAATTCAATTCAAACCAATACAATTACATATGTAAATAACTGTAAAGAAACACGTTTAGATACAGCTCAATGAACAAACAAAAACACCAACTCTGTAACACATTAAAGTTACAACATCCTCCCCCCCCCCCCCCCGATGAACAATTGTGTTCATCTAGATCTCTAGGCAGTATATCAACTGAATAGGTCTCCTCAACAAAGTCCCTGAAGCAGTACGAACTGAACATGATCTAACTAAGCCATCTCGGCCTGGAAACAGTTCCTCAATCTTTCCTAGTTTCCAGGTTTGTCTGGGTGTGTTATCTTCTCCAATGAGTACCCGTCACCCGCCTTCAGTGGGGTGGGCTGTGGTGTGTCACAGCGGTGTGCTGACTTTAGATCCAGCAAGTAGTCTCTTCACCAACTGTTCCAGAAACTGGTCACAAGTCTCTGCCTGTACTTCCATCTGTGTGTCATTTCCCCCTTGTTTAACGTTGGGTGCTGAGTGTCACTTGCTCCAGAGTGCATCACCTTCTCATGGTGGTACTGTATCAGCATTTCTGAGTATCTGTACATATTGGGCAGAACCCATGGGTGCTGCTCTCTGAATGTGAAGTTGGACTGTTGCAGTCTTCCTCCTACACTGAGTAGTTCGTGTTCGTCCAGGAAAGGTTTCAGTTCTCTGATTTTACAGTCATTGTTTAGGCTTTTTCCTGCCTTCAGTAGTTTGATCTCCTGTCCGAAACTCTGTTGTTGTGTTACCTTAATCCAGTACATTTCTGCATCGAACAGTTCGTCAGCAGTCAGTTCACCTTGCATCTTTATGGTTGTACGAGCATTGGCTATGAATCTCTTTATCCAGGCGGTGACTCTGAACACTCTTTTCATTTTGCTGTACCTTTCAAGCTCCAACACAGGTTCAGTGCTGTCTGTGCTCTTTGCTGTGAGTTGTACAGTAACCTGGCAACTGGACTTGAGTTCTATATTCACCTCATCCGGAACCTTGTTATCATCAGTCTCTTCGGACTGATTGGGTGATGTCAGAATTCTGGGTCCATTCCACCATAGCTCGCTCTGTGTCAAGTTTCAAACAGTTTGTCCTCTGGTAGGGAGGTCAGATGGATTAATTTTCCCTTCAATATGTAACCATGACTCTGGATTGGTCAAGGACTGGATCTCCGTCACTCTGTTCGCAACAAACTGTTTCAATTTCTGAGCTGAGCTGCAAATCCAATGCAGCACAATCATCGAGTCTGTCCACATTTTGATGTGGTTTTCTTCCATTTTCAGTGTGGTCATCAAGTTGTTTGCTAGTCTCGCTCCAATCACAGCTCCCATGAGCTCCAGGTGTGGCAGCGTCATTTTCTTAAGTGGGGCTACACTGGACTTGGATGCGACTAGACTTGTTGTTTCCCTGTCTTGTGACTCACCTTGCAAGTAAGCTACTGCACTGTAAGCCCTTTCACTTGCATCACAGAACACGTGTAGTTTCAGGGTGTGGTTATTCTGTGGCCGCATGTCTGTTCTGTACCACCTTGGTATGGTGAGCTGGTGTACCTGGGGTAGTTCTGAACACCACTGTTGCCATTCTCGTGTCAGATCAGATGGTAATTCTTCATCCCAGCTGAGTCCCCTCTCCCACATTTCCTGGAACATGCACTTGATCCTGATGGTGAAGGGAGTTAAGAAACCAAGAGGGTCGAAGATACGCGCAGACGACTGCAGAACACTTCTCTTTGTGTTTTCCTTTTGCTTTAAAATGCTCAGTAACGGCCTGAGGTCAAACACAAAGTAATCTGTTTCCGGTCTCCATACTAAACCTAAAACCTTCCGCACTAATCCTTGTGTTTCTAGCGTCAACGGGTGGTCAGTTGTCGTACTCTCCTCCCATTTTGTTTTCAATTCAGGAGAATTGATCATCCATTTGCAGAGGTCCATGCCTGCAATCGACAGCATTCGCTTTGCAGTTGTTGTCACAAGGTAAGCCTCTTCAACATTGCGTGAACTTGCAATTAAGTCATCTACGTAGAGTGACTCTCTCAGTATCTCTACAACTTCTGGTTGTTCTGTTTCATATTGTTTCAGGTGCTTCCTGATTGTAGCTGCCAGCAAAAATGGACTTGGGGAAGCTCCAAATACCACTCTTTTCATCCTCAGGACATGCAGCTCCTCTTCATTTTCTCCCCTTGGTGGGCCAGTGAGCCATAGAAATCTCATGGCGTCTCTGTCTCTCTCTGCTAGGGATATCTGCAGGAAAGCTTTCTTGATGTCTGCCATGAATGCGATCTCATGTAGTCTGAACTTTATCAGAACGCTGAGCAGATCCAGATTCAGGTTCGGTCCTGTGAGTAGACAGTCATTGAGAGATGGACAGCCATCTTCATGGGACGAGGCATCAAACACCACTCTCAGTTTTGTTGTCACCTTATCTTCTCGGAGTACTGCATGGTGAGGTAAGTAGTATTTTACGTTGTCTGCACTTGATGCGTTGTCCTTGGGCACGTCCTCTGCCATATCTTGTTGTAAGTAGTCTTCTACTACTTCATTGTATCTGCTGTACAACGTCACATCCTTCTTCAGTCTTTTCTTCAGACCTTCAAACCGTTTCTTGGCGATTCTATAGTTGACTTGGAGTTCTGGCATTTCTCGTTTCCATGGCAACTCCACATGGTATCGCCCATCTTTGAAGGTGGTTGTTTCCTCAAACCTTTGTAGAGCCTCGTTTTCCTCTCAGTTCTGTGTTTTCTCGCTTAGAATACCCAGAGACTCAAGCTCCCAGAATGCATGCAGTTGCTTGGAGACTAGTGTGTCTTCATCAAGTGGGATGAACATGCAGGTTGCCTCGGCGACACTTGACATGGACACGGGTCCCTGCACCGACCATCCAAAGGTGTCTCTAAAGCAACTAGCGTCTCCGTCAGTCGCTCCACTCTGCCTGATATTATCTGCCAGTAGTAGTCTGCTCCTATCAGGACAGAGAGTTCAGGATCATTGTCATCTCCTGGAAAGTCTGCGAGCTGCAGTCCCCTTTTACTGAGCTCATGCTGAATCCGTTCACCAGGAACCTTCATTACAGCTTTGCACACTTGTGGGGTTTCAATTGCCTCTATCTCTATTCTCTGCTGTTTGTCCCAGATATTCTCCAAGATGACTTTCACTGTGTTGCGTTGGGACGTTGCTGGGGCAGAGGAGCCCTTCACAAGGTTTTCATGTATGAAGCTTCTCTGACTGCCTCCATCTAGTAAGCAACGAGCTATCTTCCTGCCCGATGGGCCTTCTACCCATGCCTTTGCCGTTTGTAGCAACACAGTGTTCTGTCCATCTGGTTTCATCTTCACTGAATGGGGAATAACTGAGGAAACAACAGCATCTACAGAAACAGTAGGGGGTTGCACCTCACTCCTCTTACTGGTACACACCGCAATGTGATGTCTGCTTCCACATGTTGCACATGACACATCTTTGACTTTACAGAATTTTGCTATGTGTCTCTGTCCTAAACATACAAAGCATCTTCCCATGTTCTTTAGTTTCTCTTTGCGTGTAGCAATATTGTAGTCAGGGCAGTTTTCTGATTTGTGGTCTGCACTGTCACAAAATAGACACGTTTGTTGTTCCTTCTGGCTGGCTGTATGCAGTGCTGCAGCAGAGGGCATGTTGGGTCTTTTTGTTTTCATGTCATTGGAGAAGCATGACTTGTTCCATGGTTTGCTCTCTTTCTGTTGGTTGTATGATCTTGTCATTTGTAGCGCTCTCTCCCTGCTCTGAACCTCTTTCTGTAGGAAACTGATAATCTCAGACACTTTCCATTCATCATCTACTCCCCTCTGACAACTATAATCAAGAGCTATGTCCTCTGGAATCATCTGCAGTAAGATTGGGAATAGTATGCTTCCATAGGATTCTGACACTACACCCAGTGATTCCAAGCTCCTAATCTGAATTTCACATTCATCATATAGCTGCCTCAATGCATTTAGATCAGAGGATTTCTTCACAGGTGTGAGATTCAGCAGCTTTGACATATGAGCACTAATCACAAGATCTTTCCTTCCAAATCTGCTCTTGAGGAGAGCGATTGCATCATCATAGTTACTGTCTGTTAACATCAGTCCTGCTACTGCCTTTGCAGCTGGTCCAGTGAGATGTTTTCAGATAGATAAACTTCTCTTTATTACACAGTGAATCATTGTTGTGAATAGCAGTCTCATACTGGCTCCAACTCCTGCCACATACAGGCATCTCCATATAATTTCTCAATAATCAACTTCGGTAGCCTTACTGATTGTCTCTGTGATCTGTTTGAGTTAGCGTCACTCACCCGGGCTGGTAGTGGATTGACGTCCTGTTTTTTCGTTATCACTCTTTGTGCACGGCTCTTCAGCATGATAATGCGTTCTTTATAATCCTCCGTGCATGCAATCTCTGCCTCCAATCCGTCCAATGACATTAACTGTTCAATTCCACGATCGAGTTCAAACAAACTGTCCTCCTTAGCTGATAACAATTCCAACAATGTACTCAAGTGATCGGTATCCGGATTTGACTGGGATATTTCCACGTCAATCTGATTCAAAATCTGTGTTGTTGCGCCTCGAATGGTACCCCGCTTTCGTCTCATTCTTTCTGCTTCATGCCGACGTTCCTCCTCAGCCATTTCAGCCACTTCTTTGTCGCAGCTCATATCCCGGGTTTCGGCACCAAATTTTAGATTAACTAACTTCAAAGTAATGACTCGGGACGTCAGGTTTGATACGAAAGCTTCTTTTAGTAAGAATACCTGTTCACGTTACATTTAACAACTTTGTTTTGGTACAGAGCAATGCAGGTAAGATGCTATCGGAAAGTCAGCCACAATCACTTGCACCTGCACATAATTGGCACGTTATTTCTCTCATTCCTCTCGCAAGGCATTCTGGAACTTGCAGTCAAAAAGCGTAATTCAATTCAAACCAATACAATTACATATGTAAATAACTGTAAAGAAACACGTTTAGATACAGCTAAATGAACAAACAAAAACACCAACTCTGTAACACATTAAAGTTACAACAGACAGGTGCAAATCAGACACGTGTCTTGTGCACCATGAAAAATAAATAAATAATTGCGTCTGCTCGACTAAAGAAATCTTGGTCGACCAACAGCCTATCGACCAAATAATCGACCAGTCGACTAAACGGGGTCAGCTTCTTTTTTCTTCTTTTTTTTAAGAAATGTAAAATGCCTTGCTAGAGATCTATGGAGAAATCACAAAGATACTATACTTTATTCATATGAGGAGTGCAGCAACTACAGGGAAAGATCAAGAAAGGGCTTTAATGAGGTTAGAAAGAAAGAGCTCTGTTACATAGGGCATAAAACAGAGAGCCAAGGAGAGAGAAAAAAATATGTTGAATGAAGAGGGAAGATTAAGAGGTTGAGGGGAGGGAGAGAGAGAGAGGGGAGAGAGAGGGGGGGGGGGTTGGGCAGAGAGGAGGAGGTTGGTACATTAATGTGTGTAGTCAGTCGAGGACAGGAATAGGACAGAACGCCCTTCTTACTGCCATCTGCTACTAGTGATGTACACAGCTGAAGTCCATCTGAGGAGAGGTCCTGTCAGCCTGCCAAGCCTGCTGCACCACACACACTCACCGCATACCGTGCACACCACACCAGAGAGAGAGAAAGGGAGTGAGAGAGACGGGGGAAGCATAGAGGATAAAGAACAGAAGCAGGAGAAAGAAGAAGCTGGTGCTTTGGCTGTTTTCTAGCTGTGTGACTTATTGTGTCACTGTTGCTGTGTGATTCCTTGTGGAAAATACTTATTGACTTGTTCCCTTCCTGTCGGCACGCTGAATCATCCAGGGACAGCAGACGGAGGCAGGATGATCAAGTCCAGTTGGTTTTATGTCAAGTTCAAATACAATGAAAAGGTAAGTTGATGAGCTGTTGGTTTTTGGTTTTCTTCTTATTGGTTTCTGGCCAAATGTAGTGCACTATATAGGGAAAAAGTACCATTTGGGAAATAGCCTTAGCTTTTGACGTTTAGCATATAGCCATAACTTTTATGTCCCTAGTGGGATGTTTGGCACACTTTGTTGTTGCTGACAATCCTGCTTTGACAACACAGGGGAGAGGTATGTCTTTATTATTTAAGTTGCTCATACTTTATTCAACATAATGTCTTAGCAGCATTTTGAGACCATGAATATTCTATGCTTTTTAAATGTCTCTCTCAAGGCTGTGTTTTAAATTCACATTTCAACATGTTAGGAAATGTGAAAAGTGGGGCTAAATAGGGATATGGATTATGTCATTTTGCCCACGGGAATTTTGGCTTGAGATATGTGTCCATAACTTGAATTGTATTTATTTATTTATATTGATCCCACTTTCATCCAATTTCAATCTCTCACAGCTACAGCTAGGGCATGAACCTCTCCTGTGTGGTGGCAAGGTGTTGAAGATTTAATGCTGAACATAAACCCACTTATTTTTCAGTGGACATTGCATATACTCACTTCTTAATCCCCACTGATACGTATCAAAGTAGTGTAGTGGAGGTATACGCCATATCAATTAATATATATACTTTTTATTTATTTAACCTTTATTTAACTAGGCAAGTCAGTTAAGAACAATGGATATTGCCGAAAATACCATTCTACATGCAAGTGGTTTCATGGACAGAGATGGAAATATCCATAAGAAATGTAGAAAGAGGGGCCTCCAGAGTGGCGCAGCAGTCTATGGCACTACATCGCAGTGCTAGAGGCGTCACTACAGATCTGGTTTCGATCCCGGGCGGTATCACAACCGGCTGTGATCGGGAGTCCCATAGGGCGCCGCACAATTGGCCCAGCGTCATCTGGGTTAGGGGACGGTTTGGCCGGGGGTGCTTTACTTGGCTCATTGCGCTTTAGTGACTCCATGTGGCAGGCCTGGTGCCGACAGGCTGACCCCCGGTCATCAGATGAACAGAGTTTCCTCCGACACATTGGTGCGGCTGTCTTCCGGGTTAAGCGGGCGGGTGTTAAGAAGTACAGTTTGGCGTGTCATGTTTTAGAGGATGCATGACTTGATCTTCGCCTCCCAAGCCCGTTGAGGAGTTGCAGCAATTAGACAAGATCGAATTTGGGGAGAGATGGTTTGGGATGATTTGGACCGCAGAGTGAAGGAAAAGCAGCCAACAAGTGCTCAGCATACAGTTGAAGTCGGAAGTTTACATACACCTTTGCCCAGTGGTTCTTAACCTGGGTTCGATCGAACCCCAGGGGTTCGGTGAGTCAGTCTCAGGGGTTCGGCGGAGGTCAAGACACACATCCGACTCATATGATTCGTGATGACACGCCCCGCTTGGCTATCATTGGCTGCAGGTGATCACGCTACATCGCTTGGCCTATCTGTGCTGCAGGGAATTTGGTGCGCTCAGAAGTCGACTTGTGACTGTCGTGATGGTACGTCTTGTGATTTCTTTCTTAATATTTTAATCCCTTCATACTTACTATGTCGAGCAAAAGAATAAAGTGGTCGGACGAATATGTACAATATGAATTCACATGTATAACAGAACGTGATGGGAGTCAGCGTCCTAACTGCATGATTTGCAATGCTAAGTTGAGCAATTCTAGTCTAGCACCAGCAAAACTAAGAGAACACTTCCTTAAGCTGCATGGAGATGGAAAATACAAGAACACAACGCTCGCTGAATTCAAGGTGAAGAGAGCCAGATTCAATGAAAAGGCTACTCTGCCTGTTCTTGGCTTTGTACCCATCAACAAACCGATCCTCACAGCATCGTACGAAGTTGCTTACCTGATCGCAAAGCAGGGCAAACCACACACCATTGGTGAAACACTCATAAAACCAGCTGTGTTGAAGATGGCGAATATCATGCTGGGAAAAGAGGCTGAAGTTAAGTTATCCCAAATTCCTCTTTCAAATCACACCATCAGTGACAGAATAGAGGACATGAGCAAAGACATCTTGGCTCAAGTAGTTGCAGATCTGATTTCAAGCCCGGCAAAATTCAGCCTTCCACAGACGTTTCCAATCTAAGCCAGCTTGCTGTATTCGTGTGCTATGTGAAAGACGGTGTGATAAAGGAGGATTTTTTATTTTGTAAGCCTCTTACAACAACAACTAAGGCAGCCGATGTGAAGAAACTTGTGGATGACTTCTTCAAAGACAACAATCTTTCGTGGGATATGGTTTCTGCAGTTTGTTCGGACGGAGCTCCAGTCACGCTGGGAAGAAAGTCTGGTTTTGGTGCCCTAGTGAAAGCCGATGCACCACACATCATTGTTACGCATTGTATTCTGCACAGGCATGCGTTGGCAACAAAAACCTTGCCTCCAAAACTGGCAGAAGAATTAAAAATTGTAGTGGAATGCGTGAACTATGTGCGAACTAGTTCTCTGAGGCACCGCATCTTCAGTGCGCTGTGTAAAGAAATGGGCTCTGAATTCGAGGTACTTCTGTACCATTCTAACGTTTGGTGGTTATCCTGGGGAAAGGTGCTGAATCGTGATTTTGCCGTGCGTGTGGAATTAGCCCTGTTTTTGCAAGAGCACCAACATTGTCATGCAGATTGCTTCAAAAATTCTGAGTTCATTCTCATTTTAGCGTACATGGCTGATATCTTCTCAGCTCTCAATCATCTCAATCAAAAGATGCAGGGCGGTGGAGTCAACATCATCGAAGCGGAGGAAAACCTGAAGGCCTAAAAAAAAAGAGCTACCGTTATGGAAACGACGAACAGAGAACGATAACTTCGCAAACTTTCCCCTGCTGGACGACTGTGTAAGTAAGATCGAAGATGTATCTGGAATCGGAGACATTTCTGTACCTTCGGAACTGAAGCAAGCAATTGCCACGCACTTAGATGAGCTTGCAAAGTCTCTCGACGGATACTTCCCTTACAAGAGAGTCATATCCAGCATGGGTGAGACAGCCGTTCACATTTAGTGTTGAGACAACAGATGTCAATGATGAATACCTCGATGAAATCATTGAAATTCAGCAGAGCCAGGTTCAACAGCAACTCTTCAGAACAACAACGCTTTCAACGTTTTGGTGTCAACAAATGGTAGCGTACCCTGTTATTGCTAAGAAAGCTCTGGAGATTTTCATACCGTTTGTTACAACATATCTTTGCGAGCAATCCTTTTCGAGGATGCTGGACATAAAAACGAAGAAAAGGAACAGACTTTGTTGCGAAAATGACATGAGAGTGGCACTTGCCAAGGTGAAGCCGCGCATTTCTGAACTGGTCTCTGAAAGGCAACAGAAGTCACACTGATTTGCAGCAAATATTCATTATTTTGTTTTTGTGTGAAAATCATGTTTTGATGATTTTGTTCTTTGAACACAGTGATGTTGATGCACGGTTCATTTTGTGCACCAGTAAACTATGTTTTGAATTTGAAAAAATCATATTTTATTTTTCCAATTAAGAAGGGTTCGGTGAATGCGCATATGAAACTGGTGGGGTTCCGTACTTAGCCAAATACACTTAAACTCCGTTTTTTCACAATTCCTGACATTTAATCTTAGTTAAAATGCCCTGTCTTGGGTCAGTTAGGATCACCACTTTATTTTAAGAATGTGAAATGTCAGAATAATAGTAGAGAGAGTGATTTATTTCAGCTTTTATTTCTTTCATCCCATTCCCAGTGGGTCAGAAGTTTACATACACTCAATTAGTATTTGGTAGCATTGCCTTTAAATTGTTTAACTTGGGTCAAACGTTTCGGGTAGCCTTCCACAAGCTTCCCACAATAAGTTGGGGAATTTTGGCCCATTCCTCCTGACAGAGCTGGTGTAACCGAGTCAGGTTTGTAGGCCTCCTTGCTCACACACGATTTTTCAGTTCTGCCTACAACTTTCTATAGGATTGAGGTCAGGGCTTTGTGATGGCCACTCCAATACCTTGACTTTGTTGTCCTTAAGCCATTTTGCCACAACTTTGGTCATTGTCCATTTGGAAGACCCATTTGCGACCAAGCTTTAACTTTCTGACTGATGTCATGAAACGTTGCTTCAATATATCCACATTATTTTCCAGCCTCATGATGCCATCTATTTTGTGAAGTGCACCAGTCCCTCCTGCAGCAAAGCACCCCCACAACATGATGCTGCCACCCCCGTGCCTTACGGTTGGGATGGTGTTCTACGACTTGCAAGCCTCCCCCTTTTTCTTCCAAACATAACGATGGTCATTATGGCTAAACAATTCTATTTTTGTTTCATCAGACCAGAGGACATTTCTCCAAAATGTACGATCTTTGTCCCCTTATGCAGTTGCAAACCATTGTCTGACTTTTTTGGAGCAGTGGCTTCTTCCTTGCTAAGGGCCTTTCAGGTTATGTCGATATAGGACTTGTTTTACTGTGGATATAGATAATTTTGTACCTGTTTCCTCCAGCATCTTCACAGTGTCCTTTGCTGTTGTTCTGGGATTGATTTGCACTTTTCACACCAAAGTACGTTCATCTCTAGGAGACAGAACGCGTCTCCTTCCTGAGCGGTATGATGGCTGCGTGGTCCCATGGTGTTTATACTTTGCTTACTATTGTTTGTACAGAAGAACGTGGTACCTTCAGGCGTTTGGAAATTGCTCCCAAGGATGAACCAGACTTGTGGAGGTCCACAAAAAAAAAATTCTGAGGTCTTGGCTGATTTCTTTTGATTTTCCCATGATGTCAAGCAAAGAGGCACTGAGTTTGAAGGTGGGCCTTGAAATACATCCACAGGTACACCTCCAATTGACTCAAATGATGTCATTCAGTCGATCAGAAGCTTATAAAGCCATGACATCATTTTCTGGCATTTTCTGGCAGTTTAAAGGTACAGTCAACTTAATGTATGTAAACTTCTGACCCACTGGAATTGTGAGACAGTGAATTATAAGCGAAATAATCTGTATGTAAACAATTGTTGGAAAAATTACTTGTCATGCACGAAGTAGATGTCCTAACCAACTTGCCAAAACTATAGTTTGTTTAACAAGAAATGTGTGGAATGGTTGAATAACGAGTTTTAATGACTCCAACAGCAGTGAATGTAAACTTCCGACTTCAACTGTATGTGGGAACTCCTTCAAGACTGTTGGAAAAGCATTCCAGTTGAAGCTGGTTGAGAGAATTTCAAGAATCTGCAAAGCTGTCATCAAGGCAAAGGGTGGCTACTTTGAAGTACCTTTTTTGGTTACTACATGATTCCATATGTTTTATTTCATAGTTTTGATGTCTTCACTGTTATTCAACAATGTAGAAAATAGAATGAGTAGGTGTCCAAACTTTTGACTGGTACTGTATATATACATTAGCATTCAAAGGTTTGGGGTCACTTAGAAATGTCCTTGTTTTTGAAAGAAAAGCATATTTTCTTTTGTCCTTTAAAATAACATCAAATTGATCAGAAATACAGTGTAGACATTGTTGATGTTGTAAATGACTATTGTAGCTGGAAACGGCAGATTTGTAATGGAATATCTGCAAAGGCGTACAGATGCCCATTATCAGCAACCATCACTCCTGTTCTCCAATGCCATGATGTGATAGCTAATCCAAGTTTATAATATTAAAAGGCTAATTGATCATTAGAAAACCCTTTTGTAATTATGTTAGCATAGCTGAAAACAAGTTCATCAGACAAATACATTAGTGTCTAGTTTGAGACAGACGCCTCACAAGCCCTCAACTGGCAGCTTCATTAAATAGTACCCGCAAAACACCAGTCTCAATGTCAACAGTGAAGAGGCGACTCCGGGATGCTGGCCTTCTAGGCAGAGTTGCAAAGAAAAAGCCATATCTCAGACTGGCCAATAAAAATAAAAGATTAAGATGGGCAAAAGAACACAGACACTGGACAGAGGAATCAGGCAGAACTGCCACCCTCACCGCAACCATGGTCTACTCCTCTAACATTACGCTGCACAGCCTCTGCTTGCGCCATGCTGTAGACTAGTTAAGGGAACCATCATAACCGGATGACTGCATCGAGCCGCCCAGCCGGGTTTAAATTCATTTCCACTTTACCAGCCCTCCTTCCATTAGTCAGACAAAATCAAGTGTGAACATTTTAACCTCACATTTGATTAAGGAAAGAGGTAGAAATGCCAGGATCCGAGACGGAAAGAGACTAGACGAGATGCTCAGACTTCTGTACTGATATACAGAGCCTTCAGAAAGGATTCGTACCACTTGACTTATTCCACATTTTGTGTTACAGCCTGAATTCAGAATGGATTCAATATATTTTTGTTTCTCACCCATCTACACATAATACCACATAATGACAACATGTTTTTAGAAATCTTTGCAAGTTTATTGAAAAGTAAATACAGAAATATCGAATTTATGTAAGTATTCACACCCCTTTGCTATTGACACTCCAAAGGGAGCTGAGGTGCATCCATCCTTTGATAATCCATGTCACTACAAGTTGATTGGTGTCCACCTGTAGCCTATTTAATTGTTTGGACATGATTTAGAAATAAACACACCTGTCTATTTAAGGTCCCACAGTTGACAGACAGTGCATATCAGACAGAAACTATACCATGAAGTCCAAGGAACTGTCTGTAGATCTCAGAGAGAATTGTGATGAGGCATATCTGGGAAAGGGTATAAAAAATGTTCTAGAGTGTCAAAAAAGACCACTGTGGTCTCAATCATTAGGAAATTGAAAAAATGTGGAACTACCCAGACTTGAACTAGAGCTGGCCGTCTGACCAAACTGAGCAACCGGGCAAGAAGGACCTTGGTCAGGGAGGTGACCAAGAAACCCAAAGACCACTCTGACCGAACTACAGAGTTCCTTGGCTGAGATTGGTTTAAGTGCTGTACAGACTTCTCCCATCTGGGCTTTATGGGAGTGGCCAGGCAGAACAGTACTCCTGTAGTTTGCAAAAAAGAATGTGAAAGACTGAGATCATAAGGCAAAAGATTCTGTTGTCTGATGAGGCAAAATTGTAACTCTTTGGCCTGAATGCAAAGTGCTATGTCTGGAGAAAACCAGGCACAACTCATCACCTATCTAACAGCACCCCTACCGTAAAGCATGGTGGTGGCAGCATCATGCTATGGGGATGTTATTCAGTGACAGGGACTGGGAGACTGGTAAGAATAGAGGGAACAATGAATGGAGCTAAATACAGGCAAATCTAGGGCGAAGATTTACATTCCAACCGGACAATGACCCCAAGCATACAGCCAGAGCAACGCTGGAATGGCATCAGAACAATAATGTTAAAGTCCTTGAGTGGCCCAGACAAAGCCCAGACTTGAATCCCTTTGAAAATATGTGGAAAGATTGAAGATTGCTTTTCTCCGCCGCTCCCCATCTAACATAACAGAGTTTGAGAAAATCTGCAGGGAAGAATGAGAGAAAATCCCCAAATCCCAGATATGAGAAGCTGATACAGACCTACCCAAGACGACACAAAGTGGTAATCGCCGCCAAAGGTGCTTCAAAGTATTGACTCGGGTGTAAATACTTATGTAAATGAGATATTTCTCTATTTCCTTTTCAATTCATTTTCACTTTGTCATTATGGGGTGTTGTGTGTAGATGGGTGGAAAAAAATTCTGTATCACATTTTTAATTCAGGCTGTAACACAACACAACGTGGAATTAATCAAGAATATGAATACTTTCTGAAGGCACTGTATGTGTCAGATATTTAATGAGAGTAGGATTAAAGATACCATAGTTTGACAGATTGCTGGACTCGTTGAATTGTGGAGATCTCTAATTTAGCCTACTCTCGTATTGAGTTTTAGTATATAAATATTCAAGAATTTAAAAAGAAATCCTATTGCCCTGTGTTTTTGCTTTCTGTATACTATACTATACTATACTATACTGTGTATGTGTGGTGTGCATGAGCATGAGAGTTTGTGGGTGTGGGCATGTGCGCATGCAATGACTGTTGAAGAAAATACTTAGCCGCCACTGCCTCTCCTGCTCCTGGCTGACCTGTCTGTCCTGCAGAAAGGTCTGTTTGATTGACAGCTGGCCTCAGCGGTGTTTATAGGAATTGACCTTAAACAAGCAGGTTCAGCAGCAGCACTGTAGTTTGACTAACTGTCTGTTTTCCTTTGCCCCGGACTCTTACGTTAGTGAGACGGGGACGGAGTGATGGGAGGTGGGCTAGCTGGTGGATGCAGAGCTGAGGGGGTCGAGTGGGTGAGTCGACCACAAGGGGAGGTGGTGGAAGGAAGGAGAGTACTGTAGCTCTATTCTCTGTGTGGGCTCTTTGTTCTCTCTTTCTCTTTGTTTCTTTGAGCTGCTGTGGAGCTAGACCCTGCAGAGGCCTGGCTCTGCTTCCAGCCAGGGCCCACAGAAGGTGAGCAGTGAGCACCAGCGCCCTGTACTAACTACACTGGGCTAATTCATTGTTACACACCCACGGCCATATGTAACTATAGTAAGAGCTCTCTCTCTCTCTCTCTCAGGCAGTTATTATACCTGCCCTTGGTTGGATGATGTTCCCTGCTTGGTGCTTGTTGTATTTGAGCTTATTCAATCTTTATTACACCTCTATTATCCCTCCCTCTCTAGGTTTAATCACATCCCTGAGCTGTTTCACAGATGAGGAAAATTATTTGACTTACCTGGAAAAACCCAGCAATATGATGGTTCCAGCTCTAATGTGGATAATTACAGAGAATGTGTCTCGTTTATCCTCCTCTGTATTTACTGCCAGTGTGCCAGGCCGAGTTGGATGGTTGGAGAATACAGGGAGGTAGAGCATCATAACTATAATGACAATACCAACCGCTAAGTGGGGTGTGGGCTGGAACTATAGTTGGACAGTCCTCCATTATGGAGAGACTGGCTCTCTCCCTCAGGGTCTACTGACCATGGAAGTATAAGCAGTGAAAGACGAGATCTTGGATTACCTTAAATCTCTGAGCAAGAGGACAAGTACATTAGATTGTCTAGTTTGAGAACAGATGCCTCACAAGTCGTCAACTGGCAGCTTCATTAAATAGTACCCACAAAACACCAGTCTCAACGTCAATAGTGAAGATGCGACTCCGGGATGTTGTGATTGTTCTGATTTCTCTCCCTCATGAGGGAGGATTATGAAAGTTCACAGAAGTAACAAGTAAAGGTAACAGATTGTTCTTTAAGCAGCACAACTGGGGCCTCTCAGTTCCATCAGCCAATGACGAGGCACTGTAACGTAATCAAGCAATCCCAGCCAATTAGTTGTAGTGTTTTTACTGATATCTATTTGGTTCATGAATTATTAAGTGGTTAAAACTCGAAAGTATATTACCAAATTTGTAACGGAATTTCTGAAAAAATCTGTAACGGAAATACTGAAATGTAATTGTCTGTAACGGATTTACTGCAATTGAGTAGTCACAAACCACAGTTGGGTCACCTGCTACAGTCTTCCCTTCCACTGCCACCCCCACTGGCATTCTGTTACTTTCAACTCAACTGTTTTCTTTCTCTTTCTGTCATCTGGTGGTCAAAGCAAGTGTGAACTGTACTTTTTCACTGCTTTTGTTGATAACCAAATCTGAAAATACACTACTGGTGTCTCCAAGTGGCCACACACCTCTGCAAAGTGTACACAGTTCCTAAATCATTTCAATGCACTTTTATGACTCAAAGAAGAGTCTTCAGCTATAAGGTGCTTTTTTGAGCTCTCCTAGCTGTGCCGTTGAGGAGCTAGAGGAAGCACACTTGTAGTTGTTTTGTTTGGAACACAACCCTGCATCACCACCATCACACAATTACTGTTGTTGTTTAAGCAATCCAAAAATGGACCTTTTATAAATCACGATCTGGATCAGGTGGCCGTCATTTGAAAGCTTGTTCTAATGCCAACATGATTAGTTAAGTTCTAAAATACAATCTTACGGTGTTAGGGTTTCACAAGCAATTCAGATAAAAATATTGTAATTTTGGTGAGCATAGAAAGGAGTCATGAGTGCATTCAGGTGCTTGTTGTGTGGCAAATGTTCTTCGTAATAGACCAACATTGGTTCCTTCTGTTCAGAACTGTACATCAAACATAGTGATCATAAACGTTGACACTGTATATGACATGAGTGTTATGATATGGAGCTGTGAAGTGCACATTTGGACTCACAGGTGTCTGGCTTGCTTGTATGACATCAAAGTGGTATTTATTATAATCCTCAACGTCTCATTTTTCAAAATACATCGATCCCTTTTAATTAACAGCATTTCCCTCATTTGGTCATCAACAAATTAACGGGAGGGATGGGGGAAACGTCTTGTCACATGCGGTGCTCGAGTTCAGAATGGCTGTCAGTCAAAACCTGTAAAGAGCTGTCAAGCACAGACCCTGAGCTCTGACGTCATTCATAGCGTGTTACTGTACAGCCACTGTGTTCCAATTTAGGGGCTTATCAGTGTCCAAATCTGCCATTTTCAACCCGTATACAGGTTCGACTGTGCAGGGTTACAAGAATAATACCCAAACATGCAAAGGAGGATATTACATATTTCTACCTTTTGTGTACCTATTTAGCATACATCAACATGAAGAGAATGACATTCATATCCATAATTATGCATTTCTGTGTAGTACAGATCAGGGACCGATGATGAAATTCTGTTACCGCAATTCTGTTCACAGGTGTAAATCCACTTCAAATACCAACATATATTTTTCCAAAGTCAAGGTGTCATGTCATAGGTGACACCCCATTCTTTCTGCATACGTATTTAAATCTTAATTCGGAGCAGATATTTTTTTTAATATTTTGGGGGAAAACGTGGTCAGGGATATTTGACCAAAATTCTCTTACCAAATTGCCACAGTTCTTGCAGTAAATGTATTTTTGTAAAATGTTCAGTGTAAAAGTAGTCCTTGTGCTTAGAGTTGTATGGTTTGTTTAAACTTTTAAATCAATGTTTGTTGTTTGGCATACCTCTTTAAGTGAAAAGTCTAAGCATGGAATTGCCCATATACTCTTCAAGAATGCAAGTCCTCCACTACAACTGGTACTAATGACTAACCATTCTCTGCTTTATAACTTGCCTCGCTTAGAGCATCTAAAATTCACCCTCCCCACCCCACCCCCTAAAAACACAAAGTTGACTTGTCAAATAATGAAAGAGTTTATCTGTATGAAACTTTATCCCAGCCAATCCAGGCTCGACAGAATTTAATGAGAGTTCATTGGAGCGGTTTAGCCCAGCCAGTTTAATTTATTTCTGCTTAAAAGCTGAAGAATTGGTAAGAGGCTTATAGAACGTCTCACCCTATCCTCCGTGGTAAAGCACACAGCATTTCAGAAAAGCAGCACACTTATTTTAGACTATTGGAGTTCTAGGACCGTGTTTCTGACTGTAGCCAAGGAGATTACAGTCCCAGAGTGTTCCAGATGTTTCAAAGGCAGTACTGTGTAGTAGACAGTGAGGAAGCATCGCACATCGCCTGTCAAACAAAAGGCCTTACCACAGGACAGACAACATAAGCTCAGGGATGAAACAGTGTTTTCTAGAAACTACGCAGATTTTTGACAGTTGAGCTGTCTGGATTTAAGGATTTAGTTGTTGTTTTCTAGTGAAGTGATGCAAATAAGTTCATTTGCAGTAGAACCCTTCAATAATCTGTCATGTTCACACAAGCTCCTTCGTCAGAGCGTTGTTGTTTTACGTTATTCACAATTGTGAAGGTTAGCAGTGGTTGGCTGATTAGCATTGTCAGTATTTGACTATATGTACCCATCAGATTCATACTCTAGATTAGATCGCTTACTCACAGCAGCCTCTTCCAGACCACCAAGGAATTTAGAGCTGATCTTACACAATGTCATTGGTTTACAATGATGTTTCATAATATGACAAAGTTGTCTGAGCTTCAAGTTCATAGCTACAGTAGTAGCAGCAGCCTTCATTGCAGATGACAAATGACTGTTTCCCTAAGTGAGTACTGAACTACACTAGGAGGTTAGGTCACACCAGTCTCACTGGTATCTGTGTGTGACTGAGAGCCATGTTTGGTAATGTTGGTGTCTTCTCCTCTGTGAGATGGAGAGGGCTGCAGGCCTCCTCAGCCCCAGGGGGGAGGGGTCTGGCCTGGGCTCAGAGCGGGATCACATGTCGCTCTGCCATTTTTGTGTTCATTTGCTGGATGTAAACACAACAGCTCTGCTGTAACACTTTCCCTCTCGCTCTCTCTCTCTCTCTCTGGAGGAGAGTGGATGGGCTGAGTGTGGATCACTGAGCAATGACAGAGGCGAGATTGGCTGGGCCCTCAGTGCAGCCACCAGGGACATGGGCTAAGAGAGTATGACAGGGTGATTGACAGCATGCCCAGACAACCGGGAATTGCCAGTCCCTCTAACACTGCCTGCTACATCTCACCTTTATTGACCACCAATGTGCACATTTGTAGTCCATATCTATATAATGTGTGCATGCCTTTTTGTCTGTCTCAAATCACAGAACCCATAAACCATTTTAAGAACTTTTGTGCCCGCTGCAGTGAAGGTGTATGCCAGGTAGAGAGGGAGCACTCACTTCAGTCTTTTCAAACGGAACCAGTCTCGGGGCTCATTACAGTGATATTCCCATTGGAATGCCTGCTCCGTCGGCTGTCTGTTGCTGGGTCCTGGGCTGAGCTCAGCTCCGGTTTCTCCCTGCCGGATGACTGGACACTGTGATGGTTCCCATAGTTTAGCTGCCTTCTGACCTTCCATGGGCATACCCTTGTACCCGGGCTCAATGAGCCCTCTGTAGTCTCAGACAACACACACGCAGGCAGGCAAGCACGCACACACACAGGATCACCTCACCCTGGCAGGCAGTCAGAGTGTTGGGAATGCTGCAGACCGGTGTGAGGATAGATGCTCACAGACTGCTAGGGTAGGGAAACCGAACAATCACTTTTTGTCTGAATGAAAACTTGTGTAACTGTTTGGCAAAAGCAGGTTATGCTGGCATTATCCGGAGAACAATCCTATGCTTTTCCCTGTCGCCCTCTGAGCTAAGCTTGGCTGGATATCCGTCTGACTTGGCAGGATGGCTGGAACAGTTCTGGACACACACTGAATCAGTCACACACACTGAATCAGTCACACACACTGAATCAGTCACACACACTGAATCAGTCACACATACTGAATCAGTCACACACACTGAATCAGTCACACACACAAATACAGTATTTGCATACATAACTGTTTCCTTTCACGAAGGTCCTTAGAAGAACGATATTCCAAGTTGCTTATCATGTATCATGCCAGCTTAATCACGTACATAAACTGCAAAAGGGTCAGACATAGGCCGAAAACTTTTCAGAGAGAGAGAGAGAGAGAGAGAGAGAGAGAGAAATAACTATTTCAAAGCGAGGGAGCCATCTGTCAGCCTGGCCAGTAAACAGCTGGTGGGGAAGATGCAAGATGTCTGAACAGAGACTGACAAGATGGGAGATGACAGGAAACAGATTTCCCTTCTGTTTTTTCCCTTCCCTCTCTCTCTGTGGCACGGCGGAGGAAACGGACCAGCCATCCGTCTGGGTGCTGTGAAGGCTCCCTCCAGATTCTGCTACCTCTCCTCTGCCTGTCAGCCTGAGAGAGAAGCAATCTGCTGTAGGATTCATTAGTTTTGTTAGTTATTTTGGGGAGGATTTGTTTGTAGTCGTCAAAGTGTGCCGTCACTGGGAACCTTTAATTGTACAGATGTTCTGGTGTCTTCTGAGTTGTTTCTTTGATTAGTCAGTGTTCTGTTTTTTTTCTTCTCATTCCTTCGCCAGGATGAAAGCAGAACGCAGTCTTTGAAAGTGTAGAATCCACTATTATCTGTTGACAGAGAGATGTATTTTTCACGGGATTGTTTTGCAGATCACAATTCATATGGCTTGAATTATTTAGCTGGGCTAATGGACCCACCGCAGATAATAATGTGGATACAAATCTCTCTGCCTGCTGTTCGTTTCATTCAAATGAATGCAAATAAGGAGTCTGAGTCAGAGTGTAGTTAGTTTTTAAAATGAGTAGGCCTACTTGGGCTTGTGTTGATTACTGTTGTATCATTTGTTAAACTAACTCGGCTCTCCTTAGCTATTCCCCCATAACCCTTTGTGTTTTTTATTCACACAGCTCGTTAATTGGCTGACATCATTAACCTCATTTTCTGCTGGCTTAATGTTGGTGAAATGCCGATGGTGGAGTTTCTTCTTCTTCATTCCCTCTCTCTCTCTCGCCCCCTTTCTCTCTCTCGCCCCCTCCCTCTCTCTCGCCCCCTCACTCCCTCCACAGCACAGTGTAATTTGTGATCTTCTTGACAATAGGCAGTGTAATACCATAATGGTTTTAATTGTCTTATCAGGTTAATATGTGGCTGTGGCCCCTTCCACATGACAGGGCCAGGCCACCCTAATAAACAGTGATTACACTGTTTTACACACATTGTTTTTCGTTCTTTCTCTCCTTTTATTTGATTTTTCTCGTTCTCTTTCTCTCTCACTCCTAAGTTTTTGATGATCAGCGTAGGAAGGGTGGCAGCTGCTGAGGCTGCAAAAGTCACATTGTGGTTGGCGGCATGTGTGAGCGAGGGAAATAGCGAGAGAGAGGGGAGAGAGAGAGTGGAAAAGGAGGGGGGAGAATGAGAGAGAGAGGCGAGAGAGAGAGTGGAAAGGGAGGGGGGAGAATGAGAGGCGAGAGAGAGAGTGGAAAGGGAGGGGGAGAATGAGAGGCGAGAGAGAGAGAGTGGAAAGGGAGGGGGAGAATGAGAGAGAGAGGGAAAGGGAGGGGGAGAATGAGAGAGAGAGGCGAGAGAGAGAGTGGAAAGGAGGGGGAGAATGAGAGAGAGGGGAGAGAGAGAGTGGAAAGGGAGGAGGGGAATGAGAGAGAGGGTGGAAAGGGAGGGGGAGAATGAGAGAGAGAGGGGAGAGAGAGAGTGGAAAGGGGAGGGGGAGAATGAGAGAGAGAGAGAGGGAGAGAGAGAGTGGAAAGGGAGGGGGAGAATGAGAGAGAGAGAGGGGAGAGAGAGAGGAAAGGGAGGGGGAGAATGAGAGAGAGAGGTGAGAGAGAGAGTGGAAAGGAGGGGGAGAATGAGAGAGAGAGGTGAGAGAGAGAGTGGAAAGGGAGGGGGGAGAATGAGAGAGAGAGGGGAAAGAGAGAGTGGTCAGGGAGGGGGAGAATGAGAGAGAGGGGAAGAGAGAGTGGAAAGGGAGGGGAGAATGAGAGAGAGAGGGGAGAGAGAGTGGAAAGGGAGGGGGAGAATGAGAGAGAGAGTGGAAAGGGAGGGGGAGAATGAGAGAGAGAGGCGAGAAAGAGAGTGGAAAGGGAGGGGGAGAATGAGAGAGAGAGAGGCGAGAAAGAGAGTGGAAAGGGAGGGGAGAAGAGAGAGAGAGAGAGAGAGAGTGGAAAGAGAGGGGGAGAATGAGAGATGAGAGGCGAGAGAAGAGTGGAAAGGGGGAGAATGAGAGAGAGGAGAGAGAGTGGAGTGGAAAGGGAGGGGGAGAATGAGAGAGAGGGAGAGAGAGAGAGTGGAAAGGGAGGGGGAGAATGAGAGAGAGAGGTGAGAGAGAGAGTGGAAAGGGAGGGGGAGAATGAGAGAGAGAGGAGAGAGAGAGTGGAAAGGGAGGGGGAGAATGAGAGAGAGAGGGAGAGAGAGAGTGGAAAGGAGGGGGAGAATGAGAGAGAGAGAGAGAGAGTGGAAAGGGAGGGGGAGATGAGAGAGAGAGGTGAGAGAGAGAGTGGAAAGGGAGGGGGAGAATGAGAGAGAGAGGGGAGAGAGAGAGTGGAAAGGGAGGGGGAGAATGAGAGAGAGAGGTGAGAGAGAGAGTGGAAAGGGAGGGGGAGAATGAGAGAGAGAGGCGAGAGAGAGAGTGGAAAGGGAGGGGGAGAATGAGAGAGAGAGGTGAGAGAGAGTGGAAAGGAGGGGGAGAATGAGAGAGAGAGAGGCGAGAGAGAGAGTGGAAAGGGAGGGGGAGAATGAGAGAGAGAGGGGAGAGAGAGAGTGGAAAGGGAGGGGGAGAATGAGAGAGAGAGGCGAGAGAGAGTGGAAAGGGAGGGGGGAGAATGAGAGAGAGAGGCGAGAGAGAGAGTGGAAAGGGAGGGGGAGAATGAGAGAGAGAGGTGAGAGAGAGGGAAAGGGAGGGGGAGAATGAGAGAGAGAGGGAGAGAGAGAGTGGAAAGGGAGGGGGGAGAATGAGAGAGAGAGGTGAGAGAGAGAGTGGAAAGGGAGGGGGAGAATGAGAGAGAGAGGGAGAGAGAGAGTGGAAAGGGAGGGGGAGAATGAGAGAGAGAGGGAGAGAGAGAGTGGAAAGGGAGGGGGAGAATGAGAGAGAGAGGAGAGAGAGAGTGGAAAGGGAGGGGGGAGAATGAGAGAGAGAGAGGCGAGAGAGAGAGTGGAAAGGGAGGGGGGAGAATGAGAGAGAGAGGCGAGAGAGAGAGTGGAAAGGGAGGGGGAGAATGAGAGAGAGAGGTGAGAGAGAGAGTGGAAAGGGAGGGGGAGAATGAGAGAGAGAGAGGGGAGAGAGAGAGTGGAAAGGGAGGGGGAGAATGAGAGAGAGAGGGAGAGAGAGAGTGGAAAGGGAGGGGGGAATGAGAGAGATGAGAGAGAGAGAAAGGGAGGGGGAGAATGAGAGAGAGAGTGGAAAGTGGAAAGGGAGGGGGAGAATGAGAGAGAGAGGGGAGAGAGAGAGTGGAAAGGGAGGGGGAGAATGAGAGAGAGAGGGGAGAGAGAGAGTGGAAAGGGAGGGGGAGAATGAGAGAGAGAGGGGAGAGAGAGAGTGGAAAGGGAGGGGGAGAATGAGGAGAGGGGAGAGAGAGAGTGGAAAAGGGGGAGAAGAGAGAGGAGAGAGAGAGTGGAAAGGGAGGGGGAGAATGAGAGAGAGAGAGAGAGAGAGAGTGGAAAGGGAGGGGGAGAATGAGAGAGGGGAGAGAGGTGGAAGAGGGAGAGAGAGAGAGCGAGTGGAAAGAGAGGGGGGAATGAGAGGAGAGAGGAGAGAGAGTGGAAAGGGAGGGGGAGAATGAGAGAGAGCGAGAGAGAGAGTGGAAAGGGAGGGGGAGAATGAGAGAGAGAGGTGAGAGAGAGAGTGGAAAGGGGAGGGGGAGAATGAGAGAGAGAGGTGAGAGAGAGTGGAAAGGGAGGGGGAGAATGAGAGAGAGAGTGGAAAGGGAGGGGGGAAGAGAGAGAGAGAGGGGAGAGGAGAGTGGAAAGGGAGGGGGAGAGGGGAGAGAGAGAGTGGAAAGAAAGGAGGGGGAGAATGAGAGAGAGAGAGAGAGAGTGGAAAGGGAGGGGGAGAATGAGAGAGAGAGGCGAGAGAGAGAGTGGAAAGGGAGGGGGAGAATGAGAGAGAGAGGGAGAGAGAGAGTGGAAAGGGAGGGGGAGAATGAGAGAGAGAGGGAGAGAGAGAGTGGAAAGGGAGGGGGAGAATGAGAGAAGAGGGGAGAGAGAGAGAAAGGGGGGGAGGAGAGAGAGAGGGGAGAGAGAGTGGAAAGGGAGGGGGAGAATGAGAGAGAGAGGGAGAGAGAGAGTGGAAAGGGAGGGGGAGAATGAGAGAGAGAGGGGAGAGAGAGAGTGGAAAGGGAGGGGGAGAATGAGAGAGAGAGGGGAGAGAGAGTGGAAAGGGAGGGGGAGAATGAGAGAGAGAGAGGGAGAGAGAGAGTGGAAAGGGAGGGGAGAATGAGAGAGAGAGGCGAGAGAGAGAGTGGAAAGGGAGGGGGAGAATGAGAGAGAGAGGGGTGAGAGAGAGTGGAAAGGGAGGGGGAGAATGAGAGAGAGAGGCGAGAGAGAGAGTGGAAAGGGAGGGGGAGAATGAGAGAGAGAGGGAGAGAGAGAGTGGAAAGGGAGGGGGAGAATGAGAGAGAGAGGCGAGAGAGTGGAAAGGGAGGGGGAGAATGAGAGAGAGAGGGGAGAGAGAGAGTGGAAAGGGAGGGGGAGAATGAGAGAGAGAGGGTGAGAGAGAGAGTGGAAAGGGAGGGGGAGAATGAGAGAGAGAGGTGAGAGAGAGAGTGGAAAGGGAGGGGGAGAATGAGAGAGAGATGAGAGAGAGAGTGGAAAGGGAGGGGGAGAATGAGAGAGAGAGAGGAGAGAGAGAATGAGAAAGGGAGGGGGAGAATGAGAGAGAGAAAGGAGAGAGAGAGGGAAAGGGGGGAGAATGAGAGAGAGGGAGAGAGAGAGTGGAAAGGGAGGGGGAGAATGAGAGAGAGAGAGAGAGAGAGAGTGGAAAGGGAGGGGGAGAATGAGAGAGAGAGGTGAGGGAGGGGGAGAAGTGAGAGAAAGAGGAGAGGGGGAGGGGGAGAATGAGAGAGAGAGGGGAGAGAGAGAGTGGAAAGGAGGGGGAGAATGAGAGAGAGAGGGAGAGAGAGAGTGGAAAGGGAGGGGGAGAATGAGAGAGAGAGGGGAGAGAGAGAGTGGAAAGGGAGGGGGAGAATGAGAGAGAGAGCGAGAGAGAGAGTGGAAAGGGAGGGGGAGAATGAGAGAGAGAGGGCAGAGAGAGAGTGGAAAGGGAGGGGGAGAATGAGAGAGAGAGGGAGAGAGAGAGTGGAAAGGGAGGGGGAGAATGAGAGAGAGAGGCGAGAGAGAGAGTGGAAAGGGAGGGGGAGAATGAGAGAGAGAGTGGAAAGGGAGGGGGAGGAGAGAGAGAGGTGAGAGAGAGTGGAAAGGGAGGGGGAGAATGAGAGAGAGAGGTGAGAGAGAGTGGAAAGGGGGAGAATGAGAGGAGAGGAGAGAGAGAGTGGAAAGGGAGGGGGAGAATGAGAGAGAGAGAGAGAGAGAGTGGAAAGGGAGGGGGAGAATGAGAGAGAGAGGCGAGAGAGAGAGTGGAAAGGGAGGGGGAGAATGAGAGAGAGAGAGCGAGAGAGAGAGTGGAAAGGGAGGGGGAGAATGAGAGAGAGAGGGGAGAGAGAGTGGAAAGGGAGGGGGAGAATGAGAGAGAGAGAGGCGAGAGAGAGAGTGGAAAGGGAGGGGGAGGAGAGAGAGAGGGAGAGAGAGAGAAAGGGAGGGGAGAATGAGAGAGAGAGGGGAAGAGAGAGAGGGGGAGGGGAGAGAGAGAGAGAGAGGGAGAGAGAGGTGGAAAGGGAGGGGGAGAGATGAGAAGAGAGAGAAGAGAGAGAGAGTGGAAAGGGAGGGGGAGAATGAGAGAGAGGGGGATGGAGAGAGAGAGTGGAAAGGGAGGGGAGAATGAGAGAGAGAGGGGAGAGAGAGTGGAAAGGGAGGGGGAGAATGAGAGAGAGAGGAGAGAGAGAGAGTGGAAAGGAGGGGGAGAATGAGAGAGAGAGGCGAGAGAGAGAGTGGAAAGGGAGGGGGAGAATGAGAGAGAGAGGTGAGAGAGAGTGGAAAGGGAGGGGGAGAATGAGAGAGAGAGAGAGAGAGTGGAGAGAGAGTGGAAAGGGAGGGGGAGAATGAGAGAGAGAGGAGAGAGAGAGTGGAAAGGGAGGGGGAGAATGAGAGAGAGAGAGAGAGTGGAAAGGGATGAGAATGAGAGAGAGAGGGAGAGAGAGAGTGGAAAGGGAGGGGGAGAATGAGAGAGAGAGGAGAGAGAGAGTGGAAAGGAGGGGGAGAATGAGAGAGAGAGGCGAGAGAGAGAGTGGAAAGGGAGGGGGAGAATGAGAGAGAGGGGAGAGAGAGAGTGGAAAGGGAGGGGGAGAATGAGAGAGAGAGGTGGAGAGAGAGAGTGGAAAGGGGGGGAGAATGAGAGAGAGAGGTGAGAGAGAGAGTGGAAAGGGAGGGGAGAGAAAGAGAGAGAGGGGAAAGGGAGGGGGGAGAATGAGAGAGAGAGGCGAGAGAGAGAGTGGAAAGGGAGGGGGGAGAATGAGAGAGAGAGGGGAGAGAGAGAGTGGAAAGGGAGGGGGAGAATGGAGAGAAGAGAGAGAGAGTGGAAAGGGAGGGGGAGAATGAGAGAGAGAGGGGAGAGAGAGAGGGAAAGGGAGGGGGAGAATGAGAGAGAGAGGGAGAGAGAGAGGAAAGGGAGGGGGAGAATGGAGAGAGGGGAGGAGAATGGAGGGAGGGAGAGGAGAGAGAGAGAGAGTGGAAAGGAGGGGGAGAATGAGAGAGAGAGGCGAGAGAGAGAGTGGAAAGGGAGGGGGAGAATGAGAGAGAGAGGGAGAGAGAGAGTGGAAAGGGAGGGGGAGAATGAGAGAGAGAGGGAGAGAGAGAGTGGAAAGGGAGGGGGAGAATGAGAGAGAGAGGCGAGAGAGAGAGTGGAAAGGGAGGGGGAGAATGAGAGAGAGAGGGGAGAGAGAGAGTGGAAAGGGAGGGGGAGAATGAGAGAGAGAGGGAGAGAGAGAGTGGAAAGGGAGGGGGAGAATGAGAGAGAGAGAGGCGAGAGAGAGTGGAAAGGGAGGGGGAGAATGAGAGAGAGAGAGAGAGAGTGGAAAGGGAGGGGGAGAATGAGAGAGAGAGGAGAGAGAGAGAGTGGAAAGGGGAGGGGGAGAATGAGAGAGAGAGGGAGAGAGAGAGTGGAAAGGGAGGGGGAGAATGAGAGAGAGAGGAGAGAGAGAGTGGAAAGGGAGGGGGAGAATGAGAGAGAGAGGCGAGAGAGAGAGTGGAAAGGGAGGGGGAGAATGAGAGAGAGAGGGGAGAGAGGGGGAAAGGAGGGGGAGAATGAGAGAGGCGAGAGAGAGAGTGGAAAGGAGGGGGAGAATGAGAGAGAGAGGGAGAGAGAGAGTGGAAAGGGAGGGGGAGAATGAGAGGAGAGGGGAGAGAGAGAGTGGAAAGGGAGGGGGAGAATGAGAGAGAGAGAGAGTGGAAAGGAGGGGGAGGGAGAGAATGAGAGAGTGGAAAGGGAGGGGAGAATGAGAGAGAGAGAGAGATTGGAAAGGGAGGGGGAGAATGAGAGAGAGAGGGAGAGAGAGAGTGGAAAGGAGGGGGAGAATGAGAGAGAGAGGCGAGAGAGAGAGTGGAAAGAGGGAGAATGAGAGGAGAGGGAATGAGAGAGTGGAAAGGGAGGAGAAATGAGAGAGAGAGTGGAAAGGGAGGGGGAGAAATGAGAGAGAGAGAGAGAGAGAGTGGAAAGGGGGGGGAGAATGAGAGAGAGGGGGAGAGAGAGAGTGGAAAGGAGGGGGAGAATGAGAGAGAGAGGGAGAGAGAGAGTGGAAAGGGAGGGGGAGAATGAGAGAGAGAGGCGAGAGAGAGTGGAAAGGGAGGGGGAGGAGAGAGAGAGGTGAGAGAGAGAGTGGAAAGGAGGGGGGAGAATGAGAGAGAGAGGAGAGAGAGTGGAAAGGGAGGGGGAGAATGAGAGAGAGATGCGAGAGAGAGAGTGGAAAGGGAGGGGGAGAATGAGAGAGAGAGGGAGAGAGAGAGTGGAAAGGGAGGGGGAGAATGAGAGAGAGAGGGGAGAGAGAGAGTGGAAAGGGAGGGGGAGAATGAGAGAGAGAGGCGAGAGAGAGAGTGGAAAGGGAGGGGGAGAATGAGAGAGAGAGGTGAGAGAGAGGGAAAGGGAGGGGGAGAATGAGAGAGAGAGGAGAGAGAGAGTGGAAAGGGAGGGGGAGAATGAGAGAGAGAGGTGAGAGAGAGAGTGGAAAGGGGAGGGGGAGAATGAGAGAGAGAGGTGAGAGAGAGAGTGGAAAGGGAGGGGGAGAATGAGAGAGAGAGGCGAGAGAGAGAGGAAAGGGAGGGGGAGAATGAGAGAGAGAGGGAGAGAGAGAGTGGAAAGGAGGGGGAGAATGAGAGAGAGAGGCGAGAGAGAGAGTGGAAAGGGAGGGGGAGAATGAGAGAGAGAGGGAGAGAGAGAAAGGGAGGGGGAGAATGAGAGAGAGAGGGAGAGAGGGAGAATGAGAGAGAGAGGCGAGAGAGAGTGGAAAGGGAGGGGGAGAATGAGAGAGAGAGGCGAGAGAGAGAGTGGAAAGGGAGGGGGAGAATGAGAGAGAGAGGGAGAGAGAGAGTGGAAAGGGAGGGGGAGAATGAGAGAGAGAGGGAGAGAGAGAGTGGAAAGGGAGGGGGAGAATGAAGAGAGAGAGAGAGAGAGTGGAAAGGAGGGGGAGAATGAGAGAGAGAGAGAGAGAGTGGAAAGGGAGGGGGAGAATGAGAGAGAGAGGTGAGAGAGAGAGTGGAAAGGGAGGGGAGAATGAGAGAGAGAGAGAGAAAGGGGGAGAGAGAGTGGAAAGGGGGGGGGAGAATGAGAGAGAGAGGCGAGAGAGAGAGTGGAAAGGGAGGGGGAGAATGAGAGAGAGAGGGGAGAGAGAGGGAAAGGAGGGGGAGAATGAGAGAGAGAGGGAGAGAGAGAGTGGAAAGGGAGGGGGAGAATGAGAGAGAGAGGGAGAGAGAGAGTGGAAAGGGAGGGGGAGAATGAGAGAGAGAGGGAGAGAGAGAGTGGAAAGGGAGGGGGAGAATGAGAGAGAGAGGGAGAGAGAGAGTGGAAAGGGAGGGGGAGAATGAGAGAGAGGAGAGAGAGAGTGGAAAGGGAGGGGGAGAATGAGAGAGAGAGGAGAGAGAGAGTGGAAAGGGAGGGGGAGAATGAGAGAGAGAGGGAGAGAGAGAGAGTGGAAAAGGAGGGGGGAAAGGGAGAGAGAATGAGAGAGAGAGGAAAGAAAGGGAGGGGGAGAATGAGAGAGAGAGGCGAGAGAGAGAGTGGAAAGGGAGGGGGAGAATGAGAGAGAGAGAGAGAGAGAGAGGAAAGGAGGGGGAGAATGAGAGAGAGAGGTGAGAGAGAGAGTGGAAAGGGAGGGGGAGAATGAGAGAGAGAGGTGAGAGAGAGCGGAAAGGGAGGGGGAGAATGAGAGAGAGAGGAGGAGAGAGAGGGAAAGGAGGGGGAGAATGAGAGAGAGAGGAGAGAGAAGGGAAAGGGAGGGGGAGAATGAGAGAGAGAGGCGTGAGAGAGAGAGTGGAAAGGGAGGGGGAGAATGAGAGAGAGAGGGAGAGAGAGAGTGGAAAGGGAGGGGGAGAATGAGAGAGAGAGGGAGAGAGAGAGTGGAAAGGGAGGGGGAGAATGAGAGAGAGAGGCGAGAGAGAGAGTGGAAAGGGAGGGGGAGAATGAGAGAGAGAGGCGAGAGAGAGAGTGGAAAGGGAGGGGGAGAATGAGAGAGAGAGGGAAAGAGAGAGTGGAAAGGAGGGGGAGAATGAGAGAGAGAGGGAGAGAGAGAGTGGAAAGGGAGGGGGAGAATGAGAGAGAGAGGGAGAGAGAGAGTGGAAAGGGAGGGGGAGAATGAGAGAGAGAGAGGTGAGAGAGAGAGTGGAAAGGGAGGGGGAGAATGAGAGAGAGAGTGGAAAGGGAGGTGGAAAGAGAGAGGGGGAGAAGAGTGGAGAGGGGGAGAATGAGAGAGAGAGGAGAGAGAAGGGAAAGGGAGGGGGAGAATGAGAGAGAGAGGCGAGAGAGAGAGGAAAGGGAGGGGGAGAATGAGAGAGAGAGGGAGAGAGAGAGTGGAAAGGGAGGGGGGGAGAGAGAGGCGAGAGAGAGAGTGGAAAGGGAGGGGGAGAATGAGAGAGAGAGGGGAGAGAGAGAGTGGAAAGGGAGGGGGAGAATGAGAGAGAGAGGCGAGAGAGAGAGTGGAAAGGGAGGGGAGAATGAGAGAGAGAGGGAGAGAGAGAGTGGAAAGGGAGGGGGAGAATGAGAGAGAGAGAGAGAGAGAGTGGAGGGAGGGGGAGAATGGAAAGGGAGGGGGAGAATGAGAGAGAGAGGGAGAGAGAGAGTGGAAAGGGAGGGGGAGAATGAGAGAGAGAGGCGAGAGAGAGAGTGGAAAGGGAGGGGGAGAATGAGAGAGAGAGAGAGAGAGAGAGTGGAAAGGGGAGGGGGAGAGAAGTGGAGGAGGGAGGAGAGAGAGAGAGAGAGAGAGTGGAAAGGGAGGGGGAGAATGAGAGAGAGGGAGAGAGAGAGAGTGGAAAGGGAGGGGGAGAATGAGAGAGAGAGTGAGAGAGAGAGGGAAAGGGAGGGGGAGAATGAGAGAGAGAGAGAGAGAGAGTGGAAAGGGAGGGGGAGAATGAGAGAGAGAGGCGAGAGAGAGAGTGGAAAGGGAGGGGGAGAATGAGAGAGAGAGGGAAAGGGAGTGGGGGGGAGAATGAGAGAGAGAGGAGAGAGAGAGTGGAAAGGGAGGGGGAGAATGAGAGAGAGAGGCGAGAGAGAGAGGGAGAAAGGGAGGGGGAGAATGAGAGAGAGAGGAGAGAGGGAGAGAGAGAGTGGAAAGGGAGGGGGAGAATGAGAGAGAGAGGAGAGAGAGAGTGGAAAGGGAGGGGGAAAGAGGAGGGGGAGTGGAAATGAGAGAGAGAGAGAGGGGAGAGAGAGAGTGGAAAGGGAGGGGGAGAATGAGAGAGAGAGGCGAGAGAGAGTGGAAAGGGAGGGGGAGAATGAGAGAGAGAGGGAGAGAGAGAGTGGAAAGGGAGGAGGGGGAGAATGAGAGAGAGGAGAGAGAGAGTGGAAAGGGAGGGGGAGAATGAGAGAGAGAGGGAGAGAGAGAGTGGAAAGGGAGGGGGAGAATGAGAGAGAGAGGAGAGAGAGAGTGGAAAGGAGGGGGAGAATGAGAGAGAGAGGCGAGAGAGAGAGTGGAAAGGGAGGGGGAGAATGAGAGAGAGAGGGAGAGAGAGAGTGGAAAGGGAGGGGGAGAATGAGAGAGAGGGGAGAGAGAGAGGGAAAGGGAGGGGGAGAATGAGAGAGAGAGGTGAGAGAGAGAGTGGAAAGGGAGGGGAGAATGAGAGAGAGAGGTGAGAGAGAGTGGAAAGGGAGGGGGAGAATGAGAGAGAGAGGAGAGAGAGAGGGAAAGGGAGGGGAGAATGAGAGAGAGAGGGGAGAGAGAGAGTGGAAAGGGAGGGGGAGAATGAGAGAGAGAGGCGAGAGAGAGAGTGGAAAGGGAGGGGGAGAATGAGAGAGAGAGGGGAGAGAGAGAGTGGAAAGGGAGGGGGAGAATGAGAGAGAGAGGGGAGAGAGAGGGAAAGGGAGGGGGAGAATGAGAGAGAGAGGGGAGAGAGAGAGTGGAAAGGGAGGGGGAGAATGAGAGAGAGAGGGGGAGAATGAGAGAGAGAGAGAGAGAGTGGAAAGGGGGGGGAGAATGAGAGAGAGAGGGAGAGAGAGGGAAAGGGAGGGGGAGAATGAGAGAGAGAGGGGAGAGAGAGAGTGGAAAGGAGGGGGAGAATGAGAGAGAGAGGAGAGAGAGAGTGGAAAGGGAGGGGGAGAATGAGAGAGAGAGAGAGAGAGTGGAAAGGGAGGGGGAGAATGAGAGAGAGGCGAGAGAGAGAGGGGAGGGGAGAATGAGAGAGAGAGGGGAGAGAGAGAGTGGAAAGGGAGGGGGAGAATGAGAGAGAGAGGGGAGAGAGAGAGTGGAAAGGGAGGGGGAGAATGAGAGAGAGAGGAGAGAGAGAGTGGAAAGGGAGGGGGAGAATGAGAGAGAGAGGCGAGAGAGAGAGTGGAAAGGGAGGGGGAGAATGAGAGAGAGAGGAGAGAGAGAGTGGAAAGGGAGGGGGAGAATGAGAGAGAGAGGTGAGAGAGATTGGAAAGGGAGGGGGAGAATGAGAGAGAGGGAGAGAGAGTGGAAAGGGAGGGGGAGAATGAGAGAGAGAGGAGAGAGAGAGAGAGTGGAAAGGGAGGGGGAGAATGAGAGAGAGAGGAGAGAGAGAGAGTGGAAAGGAGGGGGAGAATGAGAGAGAGAGGAGAGAGAGGGAAAGGGAGGGGGAGAATGAGAGAGAGAGGAGAGAGAGAGTGGAAAGGGAGGGGGAGAATGAGAGAGAGAGGGAGAGAGAGAGAAAGGGAGGGGGAGAATGAGAGAGGAGAGAGAGAGAGGGAAAGGGAGGGGGAGAATGAGAGAGAGAGGGGAGAGAGAGAGGGAAAGGGAGGGGGAGAATGAGAGAGAGAGGCGAGAGAGAGAGTGGAAAGGGAGGGGGAGAATGAGAGAGAGGGAGAGAGAGGAAAGGGAGGGGGAGAATGAGAGAGAGAGGAGAGAGAGAGTGGGAAAGGAGGGGGAGAATGAGAGAGAGAGGGGAGAGAGAGAGTGGAAAGGGAGGGGGAGAATGAGAGAGAGAGAGAGAGAGAGGAAAGGGAGGGGGAGAATGAGAGAGAGAGGGAGAGAGAGAGAAAGGAGGGGAGAATGAGAGAGAGAGTGGAAAGGGAGGGGGAGAATGAGAGAGAGAGGTGAGAGAGAGAGTGGAAAGGGAGGGGGAGAATGAGAGAGAGAGGTGAGAGAGAGAGTGGAAAGGAGGGGGAGAATGAGAGAGAGAGGCGAGAGAGAGAGTGGAAAGGGAGGGGGAGAATGAGAGAGAGAGAGGGAGAGAGAGTGGAAAGGGAGGGGGAGAATGAGAGAGAGAGGGGAGAGAGAGAGAGGGAAAGGGGAGGGGGAGAATGAGAGAGAGAGGAGAGAGAGAGTGGAAAGGGAGGGGGAGAATGAGAGAGAGAGGGGGAGAGAGAGAGTGGAAAGGGAGGGGGAGAATGAGAGAGAGAGAGAGAGAGAAAAAGGGAGGGGAGAAATGAGAGAGAGAGGCGAGAGAGAGAGGGAAAGGGAGGGGGAGAATGAGAGAGAGAGGTGAGAGAGAGAGGGAAAGGGAGAGGGGAGAATGAGAGAGAGAGGGGAGAGAGAGGGAAAGGGAGGGAGAATGAGAGAGAGAGGAGAGAGAGAGAGAGTGGAAAGGGAGGGGGAGAATGAGAGAGAGAGGAGAGAGAGAGTGGAAAGGGAGGGGGAGAATGAGAGAGAGAGGCGAGAGAGGGGAGAAAAGGGAGGGGGAGAATGAAGAGAGAGAGGGAGAGAGAGAGTGGAAAGGGGAGGGGGAGAATGAGAGAGAGAGGTGAGAGAGAGAGTGGAAAGGGAGGGGGAGAATGAGAGAGAGAGGAGAGAGAGAGAGTGGAAAGGGAGGGGGAGAATGAGAGAGAGAGGGGAGAGAGAGAGGAAAGGGAGGGGGAGAATGAGAGAGAGAGGAGAGAGAGAGAGAGAGTGGAAAGGGAGGGGGAGAATGAGAGAGAGAGGGAGAGAGAGAGGGAAAGGGAGGGGGAGAATGAGAGAGAGAGGGGAGAGAGAGAGTGGAAAGGGAGGGGGAGAATGAGAGAGAGGGGAGAGAGAGAGTGGAAAGGGAGGGGGAGAATGAGAGAGAGAGAGAGAGAGTGGAAAGGGAGGGGGGGAGAATGAGAGAGAGAGGTGAGAGAGAGGGAAGGGAGGGGGAGAATGAGAGAGAGAGAGGGGAGAGAGAGAAATGGAAAGGGAGGGGGAGAATGAGAGAGAGAGGCGAGAGAGAGAGTGGAAAGGGAGGGGGAGAATGAGAGAGAGAGGCGAGAGAGAGAGTGGAAAGGGAGGGGGAGAATGAGAGAGAGAGGCGAGAGAGAGAGTGGAAGGGAGGGGGAGAATGAGGGAGATGGGAGAGAGAGAGTGGAAAGGGAGGGGGAGAATGAGAGAGAGAGGGAGAGAGAGAGTGGAAAGGGAGGGGGAGAATGAGAGAGAGGAGAGAGAGAGAGTGGAAAGGGAGGGGGGAGAATGAGAGAGAGAGGGGAGAGAGAGAGTGGAAAGGGAGGGGGAGAATGAGAGAGAGAGGGGAGAGAGAGAGTGGAAAGGGAGGGGGAGAATGAGAGAGAGAGGGGAGAGAGAGAGTGGAAAGGGAGGGGGAGAATGAGAGAGAGAGGGGGAGAGAGAGAGGAAAGGGAGGGGGAGAGAGGAGAGAGAGAGAGAGTGGAAAGGGAGGGGGAGAATGAGAGAGAGAGGCGAGAGAGAGAGTGGAAAGGGAGGGGGGGAGAATGAGAGAGAGAGTGGAGAGAGAGAGAGAGTGGAAAGGGGAGGGGGAGAATGAGAGAGAGAGGAGAGAGAGTGGAAAGGGAGGGGGAGAATGAGAGAGAGAGGTGAGAGAGAGAGTGAGAAAGGGAGAGGGGGAGAATGAGAGAGAGAGGGGAGAGAGAGTGGAAAGGGAGGGGGAGAATGGGAGAGAGAATGAGAGAGAGAGTGGAAAGGAGGGGGAGAATGAGAGAGAGAGGCGAGAGAGAGAGGAAAGGGAGGGGGAGAATGAGAGAGAGAGAGAGAGAGAGGAAAGGGAGGGGGAGAATGAGAGAGAGAGGGGAGAGAGAGAGTGGAAAGGGAGGGGAGAGAATGAGAGAGAGAGAGAGAGAGGAAAGGAGGGGGAGAATGAGAGAGAGAGGAGGAAAGGGAGGGGGAGATGAGAGAGAGAGGGAGAGAGAGAGTGGAAAGGGAGGGGGAGAATGGAGAGAGAGAGGGGAGGGGGAGAATGAGAGAGAGAGAGGGGAGAGAGAGAGTGGAAAGGGAGGGGGAGAATGAGAGAGAGAGGCGAGAGAGAGAGTGGAAAGGGAGGGGGGGAGAATGAGAGAGAGAGGCGAGAGAGAGTGGAAAGGGTGGGGGGGAGAGAATGAGAGAGGGGAAAGGGAGGGGGGAGAAGAGAGAGAGAGAGTGGAAGGGAGGGGGAGAATGAGAGAAGAGGGAGTGGAGGGAGGGGGAGAATGAGAGAGAGAGGAGAGAGAGAGTGGAAAGGGAGGGGGAGAATGAGAGAGAGAGGAGAGAGAGAGTGGAAAGGGAGGGGGAGAATGAGAGAGAGAGGGGAGAGAGAGTGGAAAGGAGGGGGAGAGAATGAGAGAGAGAGGAGAGAGAGAGGAAAGGGAGGGGGGAGAATGAGAGGAGAGGCTAGAGAGAGAGGGGAGGAGGGGAGAATGAGAGAGAAGGAGAGAGAGAGGGAAAGGGAGGGGAGAATGAGAGAGAGAGGAGAGAGAGAGTGGAAAGGGAGGGGAGAATGAGAGAGAGAGAGGGAGAGAGAGAGTGGAAAGGGAGGGGGAGAATGAGAGAGAGAGGTGAGAGAGAGAGTGGAAAGGGAGGGGGGAGAATGAGAGAGAGAGGGAGAGAGAGAGTGGAAAGGGAGGGGGAGAATGAGAGAGAGAGAGAGAGAGTGGAAAGGGAGGGGGAGAATGAGAGAGAGAGGGAGAGAGAAGGGAAAGGGAGGGGGAGAATGAGAGAGAGAGGAGGAGAGAGAGAGAGTGGAAAGGGAGGGGGAGAATGAGAGAGAGAGTGGAAAGGGAGGGGGAGAATGAGAGAGAGAGGCAGAGAGAGAGTGGAAAGGGAGGGGGAGAATGAGAGAGAGAGGGAGAGAGAGAGAGGAAAGGGAGGGGGAGAATGAGAGAGAGAGGAGAGAGAGAGTGGAAAGGGAGGGGGAGAATGAGAGAGAGAGGGAGAGAGAGAGTGGAAAGGGAGGGGAGAATGAGAGAGAGAGGGAGAGAGAGAGTGGAAAGGGAGGGGAGAATGAGAGAGAGGAGAGAGAGTGGAAAGGGAGGGGGAGAATGAGAGAGAGGCGAGAGAGAGAGAAAGAGGGGGGAGGAAAGGGAGGGGGAGAAGTGGAAAGGGAGGGGAGAGAGAGAGAGAGAGAGAGAGGAAAGGGAGGGGGAGAATGAGAGAGAGAGGGAGAGAGAGTGGAAAGGGAGGGGGAGAATGAGAGAGAGAGGGAGAGAGAGAGTGGAAAGGGAGGGGGAGAATGAGAGAGAGAGGCGAGAGAGAGAGTGGAAAGGGAGGGGGAGAATGAGAGAGAGAGGGAGAGAGAGAGAGGAAAGGGGGAGGGGGAAATGGGAGGGGAGAATGAGAGAGAGGGAGAGAGAGGGGAAAGGGAGGGAGAATGAGAGAGAGAGAGTGAAAGGGAGGGGGGAGAATGAGAGAGAGAGGGGAGAGAGAGAGTGGAAAGGGAGGGGGAGAAATGAGAGAGAGGGATAGAGAGAGAGTGGAAAGGGAGGGGGAGAATGAGAGAGAGAGGGAGAGAGAGAGTGGAAAGGGAGGGGGAGAATGAGAGAGAGAGGAGAGAGAGGGAAAGGAGGGGGAGAATGAGAAAGGGAGAGAGGGGAGAGGGGAGAAGAGAGAGGGAGAGAGAGAAGGAAAGGGAGGGGGAGAATGAGAGAGAGAGGCGAGAGAGAGAGTGGAAAGGGAGGGGGAGAATGAGAGAGAGAGGGGAGAGAGAGAGTGGAAAGGGAGGGGGAGAATGAGAGAGAGAGGAGAGAGAAAGGGAGGGGGAGAATGAGAGGAAAGGGAGAGTGGGGGGAGAATGAGAGAGAGAGGGAGAGAGAGAGTGGAAAGGGAGGGGGAGAATGAGAGAGAGAGGGGAGAGAGAGAGAGAGGAAAGGGAGGGGAGAGAGATGGAAAGGAGGGGGGAGAATGAGAGAGAGAGGCGAGAGAGAGAGTGGAAAGGGGAGGGGGAGAATGAGAGAGAGAGGGTGAGAGAGAGCGGAAAGGGAGGGGGAGAATGAGAGAGAGAGAGAGAGAGAGTGGAAAGGGAGGGGGAGAATGAGAGAGAGGAGAGAGAGAGTGGAAAGGGAGGGGGAGAATGAGAGAGAGAGGGGAGAGAGAGAGTGGAGAGGGAGGGGAAAGGAGAGGGGGGGAGAGAGGGAAAGAGGAGGGGAGAAGAGAGAAAGGAGGGGGAGAATGAGAGAGAGAGTGGAAAGGGAAAGGGGGGGAGAATGAGAGAGAGAGGAAAGAGAGAGTGGAAAGGGAGGGGGAGAATGAGAGAGAGAGAGAGAGAGAGGAAAGGAGGGGGAGAATGAGAGAGAGAAAGGAGAGGGAAAGGGGGGGAGAATGAGAGAGAGAGGCGAGAGAGAGTGGAAAGGGAGGGGGAGAATGAGAGAGAGAGGCGAGAGAGAGTGGAAAGGAGGGGGAGAATGAGAGAGAGAGGAGAGAGAGAGAAAGGGAGGGGAGAAGGGAGGGGGAAAGGGAGGGGGAGAATGAGAGAGAGAGGCGAGAGAGAGAGTGGAAAGGGAGGGGGAGAATGAGAGAGAGAGGGAGAGAGAGAGTGGAAAGGGAGGGGGAAATGAGAGAGAAGGGGAGGGGAGAGGAGAGTGAGGAAAGGGAGAGAGAGGGGGAAAGGGGGGAGAATGAGAGAGAGGGAGAGAGAGAGTGGAAAGGGAGGGGGAGAATGAGAGAGAGAGGAGAGAGAGAGAGTGGAAAGGGAGGGGGAGAATGAGAGAGAGAGGGAGAGAGAGAGTGGAAAGGGAGGGGGAGAATGAGAGAGAGAGGGAGAGAGAGTGGAAAGGGAGGGGGAGAATGAGAGAGAGAGAGGCGAGAGAGAGAGTGGAAAGGGAGGGGGAGAATGAGAGAGAGAGAGAGAGAGAGGGAAAGGGAGGGAGGGAATGAGAGAGAGAGGGGAGAGAGAGAGAGAGAGGGAGAGGGAGGGAGAATGGGAGGGGGAAAGAGAGAGAGATAGAGAGAGTGGAAAGGAGGGGGAGAATGAGAGAGAGAGAGAGAGAGGAGAGAGAGAGAGCGGAAAGGGAGGGGGAGAATGAGAGAGAGGTGAGAGAGAGAGTGGAAAGGGAGGGGGAGGAGAGAGAGAGAGAGAGAGGGGAGAGGGGGAGAAGAGAGAGAGAGGAGAGAGGAGGGGGAGAATGAGAGAGAGAGGGTGAGAGAGAGGGAAAGGGAGGGGGAGAATGAGAGAGAGAGGCGAGAGAGAGAGGGAAAGGGAGGGGGAGAATGAGAGAGAGGGAGAGAGAGAGTGGAAAGGGAGGGGGAGAATGAGAGAGAGAGTGGAAAGGGAGGGGGAGAATGAGAGAGAGAGGGGAGAGAGAGAGTGGAAAGGGAGGGGGAGAATGAGAGAGAGAGGCGAGAGAGAGAGGGAAAGGGAGGGGGAGAATGAGAGAGAGAGGCGAGAGAGAGAGGAAAGGAGGGGGAGAATGAGAGAGAGAGAAAGAGAGAGAGAGGGAAAGGAGGGGGAGAATGAGAGAGAGAGGTGAGAGAGAGTGGAAAGGGAGGGGGAGAATGAGAGAGAGAGGTAGAGAGAGAGAGTGGAAAGGGAGGGGGAAATGAGAGAGAGAGGAGGAGAGAGAGAGGGAAAGGAGGGGGAGAATGAGAGAGAGAGAGGTGAGAGAGAGAGGGAAAGGGAGGGGGGAGAGAGAGAGAGAGGCGAGAGAGAGAGTGGAAAGGGAGGGGGAGAATGAGAGAGAGAGGTGAGAGAGAGAGTGGAAAGGGAGGGGGGAGAATGAGAGAGAGAGGTGAGAGAGAGCGGAAAGGGAGGGGGAGAATGAGAGAGAGGCGAGAGAGAGAGTGGAAAGGGAGGGGGAGGGGGAGAATGAGAGAGAGAGGGAGAATGAGAGAGAGAGAGAGAGAGAGTGGAAAGGGAGGGGGGGAGAATGAGAGAGAGAGGGGAGAGAGAGAGGGGAAAGGGAGGGGGAGAAATGAGAGAGAGAGAGGAGAGAGAGAGTGGAAAGGGAGGGGAGAATGAGAGAGAGAGGGAGAGAGAGAGTGGAAAGGGAGGGGGAGGAGAGAGAGAAAGAGAGAGAGGGGAAAGGGAGGGGGAGAAAGAGAGAGGGGAGAGAGAGAGTGGAAAGGGAGGGGGAGAATGAGAGAGAGAGGGAGAGAGAGAGTGGAAAGGGAGGGGGAGAATGAGAGAGAGAGGGCTTAGAGAGAGAGTGGAAAGGAGGGGGGGAGAATGAGAGAGAGGGATAGAGAGAGAGTGGAAAGGGAGGGGGAGAATGAGAGAGAGAGGTGAGAGAGAGGGAAAGGAGGGGGGAGAATGAGAGAGAGAGGGAGAGAGAGAGGGAAAGGGAGGGGGAGAATGAGAGAGAGAGGAGAGAGAGTGGAAAGGGAGGGGAAAGAGAGAGGGGGGAGAGATGGAAAGGGGAGGGGGAGAAGAGAGAGAGAGAGAGAGAGTGGAAAGGGAGGGGGAGAATGAGAGAGAGAGGCGAGAGAGAGAGGGAAAGGGGAGGGGGAGAATGAGAGAGAGAGGTGGAGAGAGAGTGGAAAGGGGGGGAGAATGAGAGAGAGAGGGAGAGAGAGAGTGGAAAGGGAGGGGGAGAATGAGAGAGAGAGGGAGAGAGAGAGTGGAAAGGGAGGGGTGGAAAGGAGGGGGAGAATGAGAGAGAGAGAGAGAGAGTGGAAAGGGAGGGGGAGAATGAGAGAGAGAGGGAGAGAGAGAGGAAAGGGAGGGGGGAGAATGAGAGAGAGAGGCGAGAGAGAGAGGGAAAGGGAGGGGGAGAATGAGAGAGAGAGAGGGAGAGAGAGAGTGGAAAGGGAGGGGGAGAATGAGAGAGAGGAGGGGGAGAATGAGGGAGAGAGGAGAGAGAGAGTGGAAAGGGAGGGGGAGAATGAGAGAGAGAGGTGAGAGAGAGTGGAAAGGGAGGGGAGAATGAGAGAGAGAGGGGAGAGAGAGGGAAAGGGAGAGAGGGGAGAATGAGAGAGAGAGGAGAGAGAGAGAGGAGAGAGTGGAAAGGGGGGGAAATGAGAGAGAGAGGCGAGAGAGAGAGTGGAAAGGGAGGGGGAGAATGAGAGAGAGAGGGAGAGAGAGTGGAAAGGGGAGGGGGAGAATGAGAGAGAGAGAGGAGGAAAGAGAGGGGGGAAAGAGAGAGAGGGGGGAGAAAGGGAGGGGGAGAGAAGAGAGAGAGAGTGGAAAGGGAGGGGGAGAATGAGAGAGAGGTGAGAGAGAGGAATGGGAGGGGGAGAATGAGAGAGAGAGGGAGAGAGAGAGTGGAAAGGGGAGGGGGAGAATGAGAGAGAGAGGCGAGAGAGAGAGGAAAGGGAGGAGGGGAGAGAGATGAGAGAGAGCGGAAAGGGAGGGGAGAATGAGAGAGAGAGAGAGAGAGTGGAAAGGGGAGGGGGAGAATGAGAGAGAGAGGGAGAGAGAGAGTGGAAAGGGAGGGGGAGAATGAGAGAGAGAGGGAGAGAGAGAGTGGAAAGGGAGGGGGAGAATGAGAGAGGGGAGAAGAGAGAGAGTGGAAAGGGAGGGGGAGAATGAGGAGAGGGAGAGAGAGAGTGGAAAGGGAGGGGAGAGAATGAGGGGGAGAGAGAGAGAGGGGAGAGAGAGAGTGGAAAGGGAGGGGGAGAATGAGAGAGAGAGGGAGAGAGAGAGTGGAAAGGGGGGGGGGAGAATGAGAGAGAGAGGTGAGAGAGAGAGAGGAAAGGGGAGGGGGAGAATGAGAGAGAGAGGTGAGAGAGAGTGGAAAGGGAGGGGGAGAATGAGAGAGAGAAAGGGAGAGAGAGAGAGAGAAAGAGGGAGGGAGGGGGAGAATGAGAGAGAGAGGGAGAGAGAGAGTGGAAAGGGAGGGGGAGAATGAGAGAGAGAGGGAGAGAGAGAGGGAAAGGGAGGGGGAGAATGAGAGAGAGAGGCGAGAGAGAGAGTGGAAAGGGAGGGGAGAATGAGAGAGAGAGGTGAGAGAGAGAGGAAAGGGAGGGGGAGAATGAGAGAGAGAGGGAGAGAGAGTGGAAAGGGAGGGGGAGAATGAGAGAGAGAGGCGAGAGAGAGAGGGAAAGGGAGGGGGAGAATGAGAGAGAGAGGGAGAGAGAGTGGAAAGGGAGGGGGAGAAATGAGAGAGAGAGGGGAGAGAGAGAGGAAAGGGAGGGGAGAATGAGAGAGAGAGGGAGAGAGAGAGAAAGGGAGGGGGAGAATGAGAGAGAGAGTGAGAAAGTGGGGAGGGGGAGAATGAGAGAGAGAGGCGAGAGAGAGAGAAAGGGAGGGGGAAAGGGAGGGGGAGAGAGAGGAAAGGGAGGGGGAGAAGAGAGAGAGGAGAGAGAGAGTGGAAAGGGAGGGGGAGAATGAGAGAGAGAGGGAGAGAGAGAGGGAAAGGGAGGGGGAGAATGAGAGAGAGAGGTGAGAGAGAGAGTGGAAAGGGAGGGGAGAATGAGAGAGAGAGGAGAGAGAGAGAGTGGAAAGGGAGGGGGAGAATGAGAGAGAGAGGCGAGAGAGAGAGTGGAAAGGGAGGGGGAGAATGAGAGAGAGGGAGAGAGAGAGTGGAAAGGGAGGGGGAGAATGAGAGAGAGAGTGAGAGAGAGAGTGGAAAGGGAGGGGGAGAATGAGAGAGAGAGGAGAGAGAGAGTGGAAAGGGAGGGGGAGAATGAGAGAGAGAGGGGAGAGAGAGTGGAAAGGGGAGGGGGAGAATGAGAGAGAGAGGGAGAGAGAGAGTGGAAAGGGAGGGGGAGAATGAGAGAGAGAGGGTGGAGAGAGTGGAAAGGGAGGGGGAGAATGAGAGAGAGAGGTGAGAGAGAGAGGAAAGGGAGGGGGAGAATGAGAGAGAGGGGGAGAGATGGAGGGAGGGGGAGAGGGGAGAGAGAGGGAGAGAGAGAGGGAAAGGGAGGGGGAGAATGAGAGAGAGAGGGAGAGAGAGAGTGGAAAGGGAGGGGGAGAATGAGAGAGAGAGAGGGGAGAGAGAGAGGGAAAGGGAGGGGGAGAATGAGAGAGAGAGGAGAGAGAGAGAGTGGAAAGGGAGGGGGAGAATGAGAGAGAGAGGAGAGAGAGAGAAAGGGAGGGGGAGAATGAGAGAGAGAGGGAGAGAGAGAGTGGAAAGGGGAGGGGGAGAATGAGAGAGAGAGGGAGAGAGAGAGTGGAAAGGGAGGGGGAGAATGAGAGAGAGAGGCGAGAGAGAGAGGAAAGGGAGGGGGAGAATGAGAGAGAGGGAGAGAGAGAGTGGAAAGGGAGGGGGAGAATGAGAGAGAGAGGCGAGAGAGAGAGTGGAAAGGGAGGGGGAGAATGAGAGAGAGGGGAGAGAGAGAGGAAAGGGAGGGGGAGAATGAGAGAGAGAGGGGGAGAGAGAGTGGAAAGGGAGGGGGAGAATGAGAGAGAGAGGGGGAGAGAGAGGAAAGGGAGGGGGAGAATGAGAGAGAGAGGCGAGAGAGAGAGTGGAAAGGGAGGGGGAGAATGAGAGAGAGAGGGAGAGAGAGAGTGGAAAGGGAGGGGGGAGAATGAGAGAGAGAGGGGAGAGAGAGAGGGAAAGGGAGGGGGGAGAATGAGAGAGAGAGGCGAGAGAGAGAGTGGAAAGGGAGGGGGAGAATGAGAGAGAGAGCGAGAAAGAGAGGGGGAGAATGAGAGAGAGAGGGAAAGGGAAAGGGAGGGGGAGAATGAGAGAGAGAGGGGAGAGAGAGAGTGGAAAGGGAGGGGGAGAATGAGAGAGAGAGGGGAGAGAGAGAGTGGAAAGGGAGGGGGAGAATGAGAGAGAGGCGAGAGAGAGAGTGGAAAGGGGGGGGAGAATGAGAGAGAGGGGAGAGAGAGAGTGGAAAGGGAGGGGGAGAATGAGAGAGAGAGGGGAGAGAGAGAGTGGAAAGGGAGGGGGAGAATGAGAGAGAGAGGCGAGAGAGAGAGTGGAAAGGGAGGGGGAGAATGAGAGAGAGAGTGAGGAGAGTGGAAAGGGAGAGTGAGAGAGAGAGGGAGAGAGAGAGTGGAAAGGGAGGGGGAGAATGAGAGAGAGGGGAGAGAGAGTGGAAAGGGAGGGGGAGAATGAGAGAGAGAGGGGAGAGAGAGAGGAAAGGGAGGGGGAGAATGAGAGAGAGAGGGGAGAGAGAGAGTGGAAAGGGAGGGGGAGAATGAGAGAGAGAGGCGAGAGAGAGAGGGAAAGGGAGGGGGAGAATGAGAGAGAGAGGCGAGAGAGAGAGTGGAAAGGGAGGGGGAGAATGAGAGAGAGAGGGAGAGAGAGAGTGGAAAGGGAGGGGGAGAATGAGAGAGAGAGGGGAGAAGAGTGGAAAGGAGGGGGAGAATGAGAGAGAGAGGGGAGAGAGAGAGTGGAAAGGGAGGGGGGAGAATGAGAGAGAGAGGTGAGAGAGAGTGGAAAGGGAGGGGGAGAATGAGAGAGAGAGAGAGAGGAAAGGGAGGGGGAGAATGAGAGAGAGAGGTGAGAGAGAGTGGAAAGGGAGGGGGAGAATGAGAGAGAGAGGGGAGAGAGGAGGAGGGGAGTGGAAAGGGAGTGGAGGGGGGAATGAGAGAGAGAGGGGAGAGAGAGAGAGTGGAAAGGGAGGGGGAGAATGAGAGAGAGAGGAGAGAGAGAGGGAGGGGGGAGGAGAGGGGAGAGAATGAGAGAGGGGGAGAGGGAGGGGAGAGAGAGGAAAGGGGAGGGGGAGAAAGGGAGGGGGAGAAGAGAGAGAGAGAGAGAGAGAGAAAAGGGAGGGGGGAGAATGAGAGAGAGAGAGAGAGAGAGAGAGAGAGTGGAAAGGGAGGGGGAGAATGAGAGAGAGAGAGAGAGAGTGGAAAGGGAGGGGGAGAATGAGAGAGAGAGGCGAGAGAGAGAGGGAAAGGGAGGGGGAGAATGAGAGAGAGAGAGAGAGAGTGGAAAGGGAGGGGGAGAATGAGAGAGAGGCGAGAGAGAGAGTGGAAAGGGAGGGGGAGAATGAGAGAGAGAGGGAGAGAGAGAGGGGAGTGGAAAGGGGAGGGGAGGGGGAGAATGAGAGAGAGAGGGAGAGAGAGAGTGGAAAGGGAGGGGGAGAATGAGAGAATGAGAGAGAGGAGGGAAAGAGAGAGAGGAAAGGGAGGGGGAGAATGAGAGAGAGAGGCGAGAGAGAGAGTGGAAAGGGAGGGGGAGAATGAGAGAGAGAGGGAGAGAGAGAGTGGAAAGGGAGGGGGAGAATGAGAGAGAGGAGAGAGAGAGAGTGGAAAGGGGAGGGGGAGAATGAGAGAGAGAGGCGAGAGAGAGAGTGGAAAGGGGGGGAGAATGAGAGAGAGAGGGAGAGAGAGAGTGGAAAGGGAGGGGGAGAATGAGAGAGAGAGGAGAGAGAGAGTGGAAAGGGAGGGGGAGAATGAGAGAGAGAGGGAGAGAGAGAGTGGAAAGGGAGGGGGAAAGGAGAGGGGAGAGAATGGAAAGGGAGGGGGAGAATGAGAGAGAGAGGCGAGAGAGAGAGGAAAGGGAGGGGGAGAATGAGAGAGAGAGGGAGAGAGAGAGGGAAAGGAGGGGGGAGAATGAGAGAGAGGGAGAGAGAGAGGAAAGGGAGGGGGAGAATGAGAGAGAGAGGAGAGAGAGAGTGGAAAGGGAGGGGGAGAATGAGAGAGAGAGGCGAGAGAGAGAGGGAAAGGGGAGGGGGAGAATGAGAGAGAGAGGAGAGAGAGTGGAAAGGGAGGGGGAGAATGAGAGAGAGAGGGGAGAGAGAGTGGAAAGGGAGGGGGGAGAATGAGAGAGAGAGGCGAGAGAGAGAGTGGAAAGGGAGGGGGGAGAATGAGAGAGAGAGGCGAGAGAGAGAGTGGAAAGGGAGGGGGAGAATGAGAGAGAGAATGAGAGAGAGAGTGGGAAAGGGAGGGGGAGAATGAGAGAGAGAGGAGAGAGAGAGTGGAAAGGGAGGGGGAGAATGAGAGAGAGGCGAGAGAGAGAGTGGAAAGGGAGGGGAGAATGAGAGAGAGAGGGCGAGAGAGAGAGGGAAAGGGGGGGAGAATGGGGGGGAATGAGAGAGAGAGGCGAGAGAGAGAGAGGGGGAGAAAAGGGAGGGGGAGAAGGAAAGGGAGGGGGAGAGAGAGAGGAGGGAGAGAGAGAGGAAAGGGAGGGGAGAATGAGAGAGAGAGGGAGAGAGAGAGTGGAAAGGGAGGGGGGAGAATGAGAGAGAGAGGCGAGAGAGAGAGTGGAAAGGGAGGGGGAGAATGAGAGAGAGAGGTGAGAGAGAGAGTGGAAAGGGAGGGGGAGAATGAGAGAGAGAGGCGAGAGAGAGAGAGGAAAGGGAGGGGGAGAAAGAGAGAGAGAGGGAGAGAGAGAGTGGAAAGGGAGGGGGAGAATGAGAGAGAGAGGGAGAGAGAGAGGAAAGGAGGGGGAGAATGAGAGAGAGAGGGGAGAGAGAGAGTGGAAAGGGAGGGGGAGAATGAGAGAGAGGCGAGAGAGAGAGTGGAAAGGGAGGGGGAGAATGAGAGAGAGAGGGAGGGGAGAATGAGAGAGAGAGGGAGAGAGAGAGTGGAAAGGGAGGGGGAGAATGAGAGAGAGAGGCGAGAGAGAGAGTGGAAAGGGAGGGGGAGAATGGAGAGAGAGAGGGAGAGAGAGAGTGGAAAGGGAGGGGGGGAGAGAGAGAGAGTGGAAAGGGGGGGAGAGAGAGAGAGGCGAGAGAGAGAGTGGAAAGGGAGGGGGAGAATGAGAGAGAGAGGAGAGAGAGAGTGGAAAGGGAGGGGGAGAATGAGAGAGAGAGGGAGAGAGAGAGGGAAAGGGAGGGGGAGAATGAGAGAGAGAGGGGAGAGAGAGAGTGGAAAGGGAGGGGGGGAAATGAGAGAGAGAGGGAGAGAGAGGAGGGGGGAGAAGAGAGAGAGGAAAGGGAGGGGGGAGAATGAGAGAGAGAGGGAGAGAGAGAGTGGAAAGGGAGGGGGAGAATGAGAGAGAGAGAGGGAGAGAGAGAGTGGAAAGGGAGGGGGAGAATGAGAGAGAGAGGGAGAGAGAGAGGGAAAGGGAGGGGGAGAATGAGAGAGAGAGGAGAGAGAGAGTGGAAAGGGAGGGGGAGAATGAGAGAGAGAGGCGAGAGAGAGAGTGGAAAGGGGGAGAATGAGAGAGAGTGGAGAGAGAGAGTGGAAAGGGAGGGGGAGAATGAGAGAGAGAGGGGAGAGAGAGAGGGAGGGGGAGGGAGAGAAGGGAGAGAGAGGGAAAGGGAGGGGGAGAATGAGAGAGAGAGGTGAGAGAGAGTGGAAAGGGAGGGGGGAGAATGAGAGAGAGAGGGGAGAGAGAGAGTGGAAAGGGAGGGGGAGAATGAGAGAGAGAGGGAGAGAGAGAGAGTGGAAAGAGGGGGGAAAGAGAGAGAGGGGGAGAGATGGAAAGGGAGAGAATGAGAGAGAGAGGGAGAGAGAGAGTGGAAAGGGAGGGGGAGAATGAGAGAGAGAGGGAGAGAGAGAGTGGAAAGGGAGGGGGAGAATGAGAGAGAGAGGCGAGAGAGAGAGGAAAGGGAGGGGGAGAATGAGAGAGAGAGGTGAGAGAGAGAGTGGAAAGGGAGGGGGAGAATGAGAGAGAAGGTGAGAGAGAGTGGAAAGGGAGGGGGAGAATGAGAGAGAGAGGGAGAGAGAGAGTGGAAAGGGAGGGGGAGAATGAGAGAGAGAGGCGAGAGAGAGAGTGGAAAGGGGAGGGGGAGAATGAGAGAGAGAGGGGAGAGAGAGAGTGGAAAGGGAGGGGGAGAATGAGAGAGAGAGGCGAGAGAGAGAGTGGAAAGGGAGGGGGAGAATGAGAGAGAGAGAGAGAGAGAGTGGAAAGAGAGAAAGGGAGGGGGAGAATGAGAGAGAGAGAGGGAGAGAGAGAGTGGAAAGGGAGGGGGAGAATGAGAGAGAGAGGAGAGAGAGAGTGGAAAGGGAGGGGGAGAATGAGAGAGAGAGCGAGAGAGAGAGTGGAAAGGGAGGGGGAGAATGAGAGAGAGAGGGGAGAGAGAGAGTGGAAAGGGGAGGGGGAGAATGAGAGAGAGAGGGAGAGAGAGAGTGGAAAGGGAGGGGGAGAATGAGAGAGAGAGGCCAAAGAGAGAGTGGAAAGGGGGAGGGAGAGAGAGGCGAGAGAGAGAGGGAAAGGGAGGGGGAGAATGGAGAGAGGGGGAGAGAGAGTGGAAAGGGAGGGGGAGAAAGAGAGAGAGGGAAAGGGAGGGGGAGAATGAGAGAGAGAGGGAGAGAGAGAGTGGAAAGGGAGGGGGAGAATGAGAGAGAGAGGGAGAGAGAGAGTGGAAAGGGAGGGGGAGAAAGAGAGAGGGAGAGAGAGAGTGAAAGGAGGGGGAGAATGAGAGAGAGAGGGGAGAGAGAGAGAGGAAAGGAGGGGGAGAATGAGAGAGAGAGAGGAAAGGGGAGGAGAATGAGAGAGAGAGGTGAGAAGAGAGGGGAGGGGGAGAATGAGAGAGAGAGGAGAGAGAGAGTGGAAAGGGAGGGGAGAATGAGAGAGAGAGGCTAGAGAGAGAGTGGAAAGGGAGGGGGAGAATGAGAGAGAGAGGGAGAGAGAGAGAGGAAAGGGAGGGGAGAATGAGAGAGAGAGGGAGAGAGAGAGGGAAAGGGAGGGGGAGAATGAGAGAGAGGCCAAAGAGAGAGATGGAAAGGAGGGGGAGAATGAGAGAGAGGGAGAGAGAGAGTGGAAAGGGGATAGGGAGAATGGAGAGAGAGTGAGAGAGGGGAAAGGGAGGGGGGAAGAGAGAGAGAGGGGAGAGAGAGAGTGGAAAGGGAGGGGGGGAATGAGAGAGAGAGGGAGAGAGAGAGGGAAAGGGAGGGGGAGAATGAGAGAGAGGGGCGAGAGAGAGAGTGGAAAGGAGGGGGAGAATGAGAGAGAGAGGGAGAGAGAGGAAAGGGAGGGGGAGAATGAGAGAGAGAGGCTTAGAGAGAGAGAGAAGGGAGGGGGAGGGGAGAGAATGAGAGAGAGAGAAGGAGGGGGAGAATGAGAGAGAAAGGGAGGGGGAGAATGAGAATGAGAGAGAGAGAGAGAGAGTGGAAAGGGAGGGGGAGAATGAGAGAGAGAGGGAGAGAGAGAGTGGAAAGGGGAGGGGGGGAGAATGAGAGAGAGGAGAGATGGAGAAGGGAAAGGGAGGGGGAGAATGAGAGAGAGAGGCGAGGAGAGAGCGAAAGGGAGGGGGAAAGGGAGGGGGGAGAGATGGAAAGGGAGGGGGGAGAATGAGAGAGAGAGGTGAGAGAGAGTGGAAAGGGAGGGGGAGAATGAGAGAGAGGCGAGAGAGAGGAAAGGGAGGGGGAGAATGAGAGAGAGGGGAGAGAGAGAGTGGAAAGGGAGGGGAGAATGAGAGAGAGAGGGAGAGAGAGAGTGGAAAGGGGAGGGGGAGAATGAGAGAGAGAGGGGAGAGAGAGAGTGGAAAGGGGGGGGGGAGAAACGAGAGAGAGAGGCGAGAGAGAGAGGAAAGGGAGGGGGAGAATGAGAGAGAGAGGAGGGGGAGAAATGAGAGAGAGAGGTGAGAGAGAAGTGGGGAGGGGGAGAATGAGAGAGGGAGGCGAGAGAGAGAGAGAAAGAGGGAGGGAAAGGGAGGGGAGAGAGATGGAAAGGAGGGGGAGAATGAGAGAGAGAGGGAGAGAGAGTGGAAAGGGAGGGGGAGAATGAGAGAGAGAGGCGAGAGAGAGCGGGAAGGGAGGGGGAGAATGAGAGAGGGAGGGAGAGAGAGAGTGAAAGGGAGGGGGAGAATGAGAGAGAGGGGAGAGAGAGGGAAAGGGAGGGGGGAATGAGAGAGAGAGGGAGAGAGAGAGTGGAAAGGGAGGGGAGAATGAGAGAGAGAGGGGAGAGAGAGAGGGAAAGGGGGGGGAGAATGAGAGAGAGAGGGAAAGGAGGGGGAGAAGGAGAGAGAGGGAGAATGAGGAGAGGGGAGAGGGGGAGATGAGATGAGGGAAGAGGAGGAGAGGAAATGAGATGAGAGAGAGGGGAGAGAGAGAGTGGAAAGGGAGGGGGAGAATGAGAGAGAGAGGGAGAGAGAGAGTGAAAGGGAGAGGGAAATGAGAGAGAGAGGGGAGAGAGAGAGGAAAGGAGGGGGAGAATGAGAGAGAGAGGGAGGAGAGAGTGGAAAGGGAGGGGGAGAATGAAAGAGAGAGAGGGGAGAGAGAGAGCGGAAAGGGAGGGGGAGAATGAGAGAGAGCGAGAGAGAGAGGGAAAGGGAGGGGGAGAATGAGAGAGAGAGGGAGAGAGAGAGAGGGAAAGGGAGGGGGAGAATGAGAGAGAGGTGAGAGAGAGTGGAAAGGGAGGGGAGAATGAGAGAGAGAAGAGGGGAGGGGGAGAGAGAATGGGAGGAGAGAAAGAGGGAGAGAAAGGGAGGTGAAAGAGAGAGAGAGAGGGAAAGGGAGGGGGAGAATGAGAGAGAGAGGGAAGAGGGAGGAAAGGGAGGGGGAGAATGAGAGAGAGAGGAGAGAGAGTGGAAAGGGAGGGGGGAGAATGAGAGAGAGGTGAGAGAGAGAGAGGGAAAGGGAGGAATGGGAGAGATGAGAGAGAGAGGAAGAGAGAGAGTGGAAAGGAGGGGGAGAATGAGAGAGAGAGAGGGAGAGAGAAATGAGTGAGAAAGGGAGGGGGAGAATGAGAGAGAGAGGGAGAGAGAGGGAAAGGGGAGGGGAGAATGAGAGAGAGAGGGGAGAGAGAGAGTGGAAAGGGAGGGGGAGAATGAGAGAGAGAGGAGAGAGAGAGGAAAGGGAGGGGGAGAATGAGAGAGAGAGGGGAGAGAGAGAGGGGAAAGGAGGGGGAAAATGAGAGAGAGAGGGAGAGAGAGAGAGGAAAGGGGAGGGGGAGAATGAGAGAGAGGCGAGAGAGAGAGTGGAAAGGGAGGGGAGAATGAGAGAGAGAGGAGAGAGAGGGAGTGGGAGAGGAGAGGGGGGAGAATGAAGGGAGAGAGAGGGGAGGAGAGAGAGGGAAAGGGAGGGGGGAGAATGAGAGAGAGAGGGAGAGAGAGCGTGGAAAGGGAGGGGGAGAATGAGAGAGAGAGGGAGAGAGAGAGTGGAAAGGGAGGGGGAGAATGAGAGAGAGAGAGGGAGAGAGAGAGTGGAAAGGGAGGGGGAGAATGAGAGAGAGGGGGAGAGAGAGAGGAAAGGGAGGGGGAGAATGAGAGAGAGAGGCGAGAGAGAGAGGAAAGGGAGGGGGAGAATGAGAGAGAGGGAGAGAGAGAGGGAAAGGGAGGGGGAGAATGAGAGAGAGAGGGAGAGAGAGAGTGGAAAGGGGAGGGGGAGAATGAGAGAGAGAGTGAGAGAGGAAAGAGAGGGAAAGGAGGGGGAGAATGAATGAGAGGGGGAGAATGAAAGAGAGAGCGGAAAGGGAGGGGGAGAATGAGAGAGAGAGGAGAGAGAGAGGAAAGGGAGGGGGAGAATGAGAGAGAGGAGAGAGGTGAGAAAGGGAGGGGAGGGAGAGAGAAGAGAGAGAGTGGAAAGGGAGGGGGAGAATGAGAGAGAGAGGCGAGAGAGAGTGGAAAGGGAGGGGAAGAATGGGAGAGATGAGGAATGAGGAGAGAGAGGTGGAAAGGGAGGGGGAGAAGAGAGAGAGGGAGAGAGAGTGGAAAGGGAGGGGGGAGAATGAGAGAGAGAGGGGGAGAGAGAGAGTGGAAAGGGAGGGGGAGAATGAGAGAGAGAGAGGGGAGAGAGAGAGGGAAAGGGAGGGGGAGAATGAGAGAGAGAGGGAGAGAGATAGTGGAAAGGGGAGGGGGAGAATGAGAGAGAGAGGCGAGAGAGAGAGCGGAAAGGGAGGGGAGAATGAGAGAGAGAGGGGAGAGAGTGGAAAGGGAGGGGGGGACAATGAGAGAGAGAGGGCGAGAGAGAGTGGAAAGGGAGGGGGAGAATGAGAGAGAGAGGCGAGAGAGAGAGTGGAAAGGGAGGGGGAGAATGAGAGAGAGAGGGGAGAGAGAGAGAGGGAAAGGGGAGGGGGAGAATGAGAGAGAGAGGGGAAGAGGAGTGGGGGAGGGGGGAAATGAGAGAGAGAGTGAGAGAGAGAGTGGAAAGGGAGGGGGGGGAGAAGGAGAGAGAGGTGAGAGAGAGAGTGGAAAGGGAGGGGGAGAATGAGAGAGAGAGAGGAGAGAGGGAAAGGGGGGGAGAATGAGAGAGAGAGGGAGAGAGAGAGTGGAAAGGGAGGGGGAGAAATGAGAGAGAGAGGGGAGAGAGAGAGTGGAAAGGGAGGGGAGAATGAGAGAGAGAGGTGAGAGAGAGGAAAGGGAGGGGGAGAATGAGAGAGAGGGGAGAGAGAGAGTGGAAAGGGAGGGGGAGAATGAGAGAGAGAGAGAGAGAGAGTGGAAAGGGAGGGGGAAATGAGAGAGAGAGAGAGGAGTGGAAAGGGAGGGGGAGAAGAGAGAGAGAGGGAGAGAGAGATGAAAGGGAGGGAGAGAGGGAGAGAGAGAGTGGAAAGGAGGGGGAGAATGAGAGAGAGAGGCGAGAGAGAGTGGAAAGGGAGGGGGAGAATGAGAGAGAGAGGTGAGAGAGAGAGGGGGAAAGGGAGGGGGAGAATGGGAGAGAGAGAGAAAGGGAGGGGGAGAAGAGAGGGTGGGAAAGGGGAGGGGGAGAATGAGAGAGAGAGGGAGAGAGAGAGTGGAAAGGGAGGGGAGAATGAGAGAGAGAGGGAGAGAGAGAGTGGAAAAGGGAGGGGGAGAATGAGAGAGAGAGGCGAGAGAGAGAGTGGAAAGGGAGGGGGAGAATGAGAGAGAGAGGAGAGAGAGAGAGGGAAAGGGAGGGGGAAATGAGAGAGAGAGGTGAGAGAGAGAGTGGAAAGGGAGGGGGAGAATGAGAGAGAGGGGGAGAGAGAGGGAAAGGAGGGGGAGAATGAGAAATGAGAGAGAGTGGAAAGGGAGGGGGAGAATGAGAGAGAGAGGCCAAAGAGAGAGAGTGGGGAAAGGGAGAGAGGGAGAGAGAGAGTGGAAAGGAGGGGGGAGAAGGGGTGAGGGGCGAGATAGAGTGGAAGGAGGGGAGAATGACAGGAGAAGAGAGAGAGTGGAGGGAGGGGGAGGAGAGAGAGAGGGAAAGGTGGAAAGGGAGGGGGAAATGAGAGAGAGAGGTGAGAGAGAGAGCGGAAAGGGAGGGGGAGAATGAGAGAGAGAGGGGAGAGAGAGGGGAAAGGGAGGGGGAGAATGAGAGAGAGAGAGGTGAGAGAGAGGTGGAAAGGGAGGGGGACAATGAGAGAGAGAGGGAGAGAGAGAGTGGAAAGGGAGGGGGAGAATGAGAGAGAGGGGAGAGAGAGTGGAAAGGGAGGGGGAGAATGAGAGAGAGAATTGAGAGAGAGAGTGGAAAGGGAGGGGGGAGAGAGAAGAGAGAGAGGGAAAGGGAGGGGGAGAATGAGAGAGAGGCGAGAGAGAGAGTGGAAAGGGAGGGGGAGAATGAGAGAGAGAGGCGAGAGAGAGAGTGGAAAGGGAGGGGGAGAATGAGAGAGAGAGGGGAGAGAGAGAGTGGAAAGGGAGGGGGAGGAATGAGAGAGAGGCGAGAGAGAGAGGAAAGGGAGGGGAAGGGAGAGGGGATGAGAGAGTGGAAAGGGGAGGGGAATGAGAGAGAGAGGTGGAAGAGGAGGAAAGAATGAGAAGAGAGAGAGGCGAGAGAGAGAGTGGAAAGGGGAGGGGGGAGAATGAGAGAGAGGTGAGAGAGAGGAGGAGAGTGAGAAAGGGGATAGGAGGTAGAAAGGAGGGGAATGAGAGAGGTGAGAGAGGTGGAAAGGGAGGGGGAGGAGAGAGAGAGGCTAGAGAGAGAGTGGAAAGGGAGGGGGAGAATGAGAGAGGAGAGGTGAGAGAGAGAGTGGAAAGGGAGGTGGGAGAATGAGAGGGGATAGAGAGTGGAAAGGAGGGGAGAATGAGAGAGAGAGGTGAGAGAGAGTGGAAAGGGAGGGGGGAGAATGAAGAGAGAGCGTGAGAGAGAGTGGAATGGGAGGGGGAGAATGAGAGGAGGGGAGTGGAAAGGAGGGAGAATGAGAGGAAAGGGAGGTGGAAAGGGAATGCGAGAGAGAGAGTGGAGGCGGGGGAGGGGGAGAATGAGAGAGAGAGGCGAGAGAGAGAGGAAAGGGAGGGGAGAGAATGAGAGAGAGAGGTGAGAGAGAGTGGAAAGGGAGGGGGACAATGAGAGAGGCGAGAGAGAGAGTGGAAAAGGGGGGGAGGAAGAGGCGAGAGAGAGAGTGGAAAGGGAGGGGGAGAATGAGAGAGAGAGGTGGAAAAGGGAGAGTGGAAAGGGGGGAAAGGAGGGAGAATGAGAGAGAGGGGAGAGAGAGAGTGGAAGGAGGGAGGGGAGAATGAGAGAGAGGCGAGAGAGGAGAGTGGAAAGGGAGGGGGAGAATGAGAGAGGAGGGAGAGAGAGTGTGGAAAGGGAGGGGGAGAATGAGAGAGAGAGGGGAGAGAGTGGAGTGGAAAGGGAGGGGGAGAATGAGAGAGAGGCGAGAGATAGTGGAAAGGGAGGGGAGAATGAGAGAGAGAGGGGAGAGAGTGGAAAGGAGGGGAGAATGAGAGAGAGAGTGGAAAGGGAGGGAAATGAGAGAGAGGTGAGAGAGAGAGAGTGGAAAGGGAGGGGGAGAATGAGAGAGAGAAAGAGAGAGTGAAAGGGAGGGGAGAATGAGAGAGGTGAGAGAGATAGAGGAGGAGAAAGGAGAGGCGAGGAGAATGAAAGAGAGAGAGAATGAGAGAGAGAGGGAAAGGAGTGGAAATGAGGGAGAGGGAGAGAGAGAGTGGAAAGGGAGGGGGAGAATGAGAGAGAGGCGAGTGAGAGAGAGAGTGTAAAGGGGAGGGAGAATGAGAGAGAGAGGTGGAAAGGGAGGGAGAATGAGAGAGAGAGTGGAAAGTGGAAAGGGAGGAATGAGAGAGAGAGGGGAGGTGGAGGAAAGGGAGGGGAGAATGAGAGAGGGAGAGAGAGAGAGTGGAAGGGAGGGGGGAGAATGAATGAGAGAGAGGGCGAGAGAGAGAGTGGAAAGGGAGGGGGAGAATGAGAGGTGAGAGAGAGTGGAAAGGGAGGGGAGAATGAGAGAGAGGCGAGAGAGAGAGTGGAAAGGGAGGGGAGAATGAGAGAGAGAGGGGCGAGAGAGAGTGGAAAGGGAGTGGGGGAGAATGAGAGAGAGGGAGAGAGAGAGCGGAAAAGGGAGAATGAGAGAGGAGGGGAGAGAGAGGGAGGGAAAGGGAGGGGGAAAATGGGACAATGAGAGGGGAGAGAGAGTGGAAAGGGAGGGGGAGAATGAGAGAGAGGCGAGAGAGCGTGGAAAGGGAGGGGGAAATGCGAGGCGAGAGAGTGGAAAGGAGGGGGAGAATGAGAGAGAGGGAGAGAGAGAGTGGAAAGGGAGGGGGAAATGAGAGAGAGGTGAGAGAGAGAGTGGAAAGGGAGGGGGAGAATGAGAGGAGAGGGGAGAGAGAGTGGAAGGGAGGGGGGAGGGGGAGAATGAGAGAGAGAGTGGAAAGGGAGGGGGAGAATGAGAGAGAGGCGACGAAAGGAGGGAGAGAAAGAGAGAGAGGGGAAAGGTGGAAAGGGGGGAGAAATGAGAGAGAGGCGAGAGGTGAAAGGGGGGGGGAGAATGAGAGGAGAGGGGAGAGAGAGTGGAAAGGGAGGGGGAGAATGAGAGAGAGGCGAGAGAGAGGGAAGGGAGGGGGAGAATGAGAGGCGAGAGAGAGAGTGGAAAGGGAGGGGGAGAATGAGAGAGAGAGGGAGAGAGAGTGGAAAGGGAGGGGAAAATGAGAGAGAGGGGAGGAGAGAGGGGAGGGAGAAGGGGAGGGGGAGAATGAAAAGGGAGGGGGGAGAAGAGAGAGAGGAGGGAAAAAGTGGAATGGGAGGGGGAGAATGAGAGAGAGAGAGGTGAGAGAGAGTGGAAAGGGAGGGGGAGAATGAGAGAGAGAGGTGAGAGAGAGCGGAAAGGAGGGGGAGAATGAGAGAGAGAGGGGAGAGAGAGAGGAAAGGAGGGGGAAGGTGAGAGAGAGAGTGGAAAGGGAGGGGGGAGAATGAGAGAGAGAGTGGAAAGGGAGAGAATGAGAGAGAGAGGAGAGCGTGGAAAGGGAGGGGGAGAATGAGAGAGCGAGGAGAGAGAGTGGAAAGGAGGGGGAGAATGAGAGAGAGAGGCGAGAGAGAGGTGGAAATGGAGGGGGAGAATGAGAGAGAGAGAGAGAGAGAGAGTGGAAAGGGAGGGAGAGAAAGAGGTGAGAGAGGAGGTGGAAAGGGAGGGGGAAGAAGAGAGAGGGGGAGAGAGAGTGGAAAGGGAGGGGGAGAATGAGAGAGAGAGGCGAGAGAGAAAGGGAGTGGAAAGGGAGGGGGAGAAATGAGAGAGAGAGGCGAGAGAGAGTGGAAAGGAGGGGGAGAATGAGAGAGAGAGAGAGAGAGAGGAAAGGGAGGGGAGAATGAGAGAGAGAAAGGAGAGAGAGTGAGAGAAGGGGAGGGGGAGAATGAGAGAGAGAGGCGAGAGAGAGGAGGAAAGGAGGGGGAGAATGAGAGAGAGAGGAGAAAGTGGAAAGGGAGGAATGAGAGAGAGAGGGGAGAGAGAGTGGAAAGGAGGGGGGAGAATGGAGAGAGAGAGGCGAGAGAGAGTGGAAAGGAGGGGGAGGAGAGAGAGGCGAGAGAGTGTGGAATGGGGGAGAATGAGAGAGGAGGGGGAGAGAGTGGAAAGGAGGGGGGAATGAGGAGGAGAGGCGAGAGGAGAGTGGAAAGGGAGGGGGAGAATGAGAGAGAGGTGAGAGGCGGAAAGGGAGGGAGAATGAGAAAGGCGAGTGGAGAGAGTAGAAAGGCCAAAGGGGGAGGAATGAGAGAGAGGGGTGAGATAGAGTGGAAAGGGGAGGGGGGAGAATGGGGGACAATGAAAGGGAGAGGGATGAGGGAGAGAGAGAGAGTGGAAAAGGAGGGAGAATGAGAGAAGGCGAGAGAGAGAGTGGAAAGGGAGGGGGAGAATGAGAGAGAGAGTAATAGAGAGAGAGTGGAAAGGAGGGGAGAATGAGAGAGAGAGTGGAAAGGGAGGGGAGAATGAGAGAGAGAGAGTGAGAGAGTGGAAAGGGAGGGGGAGAATGAGAGAGAGAGGCGAGAGGAGTGGAGGGAGGGGGAGAATGAGAGAGAGAGGGAGAGAGATGGTGGAAGGGAGGAAAATGAGAGGGGGAGAGGGGAGAGAGAGTGGAAAGGGAGGGGAGAATGAGAGGCGAGAGAGAGAGAGGTGGAAAGGGAGGGGGAGAATGAGAGAGAGGAGGCGAGAGAGTGGAAAGGGAGGGGGAGAATGAGAGAGAGAGGAGAGAGAGAGTGGAAAGGAGGGAAAATGAGAGAGAGAGGGGAGAGTGAGAGAAAGGAGGGGGGAGAATGAGGAAAGGGAGGGGGGAGAATGAGGAGGGGAGAGAGAGAGAGCGAGAGAGAGTGGAAAGGAGGGGGAGGGGAGAATGAGAGGTGGAAAGGAGGCGGAGAATGAGAGAGAGGGGATAGAGAGAGGAAAGGAGGGGAGGCGAGAGAGAGGTAGAAAGGGAGGGGGAGAATGAGAGAGGTGAGGAGAAGTGGAAAGGGAGGGATGGGCGAGAGAGAGAGTGGAAAGGGAGGGGGAGAATGAGAGAGAGAGGTGAGAGAGAGAGTGGAAAGGGAGGGGGAGAATGAGAGAGAGAGGGAGAGAGAGGAGAAGGAGGAGGAGAATGAGAGAGAGAGGAAAGGGAGGGGGAGAATGAGAGAGAGAGGCGAGAGAGAGAGTGGAAAGGGAGGGGGAGAATGAGAGAGAGAGAGAGAGAGAGTGGAAAGGGAGGGGGAGAATGAGAGAGAGAGGGGAGAGAGAGAGTGGAAAGGAGAGGGAGAATGAGAGAGAGAGGTGAGAGAGAGAGTGGAAAGGGAGGGGGAGAATGAGAGAGAGAGGGAGAGAGAGAGTGGAAAGGGAGGGGGAGAATGAGAGAGAGAGGCGAGAGAGAGTGGAAAGGGAGGAGAGAAGTGAGAGAGAGAGTGGAAAGGAGGGGGAGAATGAGAGAGAGAGGGGAGAGAGAGTGGAAAGGGAGGGGGGAGAATGAGAGAGAGAGAGAGTGGAAAGGGAGGGGGAGAATGAGAGAGAGAGGGAGAGAGAGTGGAAAGGGAGGGAGAGAATGAGAGAGAGGCGAGAGAGAGAGTGGAAAGGGAGGGGGAGAATGAGAGAGAGAGGCGAGAGAGAGAGGAAAGGAGAGGGGAGAATGAGAGAGAGAGGGAGAGAGAGAGTGGAAAGGGAGGGGGAGAATGAGAGAGAGAGGAGAGAGAGAGTGGAAAGGGAGGGGGAGAATGAGAGAGAGAGGGAGAGAGAGAGAGGAAAGGGAGGGGGAGAATGAGAGAGAGAGAGGCGAGAGAGAGAGTGGAAAGGGAGGGGGAGAATGAGAGAGAGAGGCGAGAGAGAGTGGAAAGGGAGGGGGAGAATGAGAGAGAGAGGTGAGAGAGAGAGTGGAAAGGAGGGGGAGAATGAGAGAGAGAGGGAGAGAGAGTGGAAAGGGAGGGAGAGAATGAGAGAGAGAGGGAAGGGAGGGGAGAATGAGAGAGAGAGGAGAGGAGGAGAGAGAGAGAGAGAGAGGAAAGGGAGGGGGAGAATGAGAGAGAGAGAGGCGAGAGAGAGAGTGGAAAGGGAGGGGGAGAATGAGAGAGAGAGAGAGAGAGAGTGGAAAGGAGGGGGAGAATGAGAGAGAGAGGCAGAGAGAGAGGGAAGGGAGGGGGAGAATGAGAGAGAGAGGCGAGAGAGAGAGTGGAAAGGGAGGGGGAGAATGAGAGAGAGAGGGAGAGAGAGATGGAAAGGGAGGAGGAATGAGAGAGAGAGCGAGAGAGAGAGTGGAAAGGGAGGGGGAGAATGAGAGAGAGAGGTGAGAGAGAGAGTGGAAAGGGAGGGGGAGAATGAGAGAGAGAGGTGAGAGAGAGAGTGGAAAGGGAGGGGGAGAATGAGAGAGAGAGGTGAGAGAGAGTGGAAAGGGAGGGGGAGAATGAGAGAGAGAGGAGAGAGAGAGAGTGGAGAAGGAGGGAGAGAGTGAGAGAGAGAGAGAAAGGGAGTGGGAGAGAAGGGAGAGAGATGGAGAGGGAGAGGGAGAATGAGAGAGAGGGCGAGAGAGAGAGGAAGGGAGGGGGAGAATGAGAGAGAGAGAAGAGAGTGGAAAGGGAGGGGGAGAATGAGAAGAGAGAGGCGAGAGAGAGAGTGGAAAGGGAGGGGGAGAATGAGAGAGAGAGCGAGAGAGAGAGTGGAAAGGGAGGGGGAGAATGAGAGAGAGAGGAAGAGAGAGAGAGTGGAGAGAGAAGGAGAGAGAGAGAAAGTGGAGAGAATGAGAGAGAGGCGAGAGAGAGAGTGGAAAGGGAGGGGGAGAATGAGAGAGAGAGGCGAGAGAGAGAGTGGAAAGGGAGGGGGGAGAATGAGAGAGAGAGTGGGAGAGAGAGAGGAAAGGGAGGGGAGAATGAGAGAGAGAGGGGAGAGAGAGAGTGGAAAGGGAGGGGGGGAATGAGAGAGAGAGATAGGGAGAGTGAGTGGAGCGGACGGGATGAGCTGTCATCTCCAGAACTTCTCTCTCAGCTGTCAGATTGACAGGCAGCCTGGACACCTCACACTCAGTTGAACAAGCAAGAGCTGTCACTTCTACACCTGCTCTCTCTCTCTCTCTCTCTCTCTCTCTCTCTCTCCTCTCCTCTCCTCTCGTGTCTGGATGAGGGGACTGTGGGGGTAGCGGGAGGAGAAGGTGAATAGGAGACTCATGTTGTATGTGTTTTTTTGGTGTGTTTGTAGTTTCATGTTTTATGCACCATCTTATTAGAATGTATCGGGTTAAACCCCTTTATATCCTCCCCAGAGAGACAAGTTTGTATCGGGTTAAACCCTTCATG
>NC_088417.1:68757452-68764952 GCF_034236695.1 Oncorhynchus nerka
AAAATCTCTTCCCCATTAGATTGACTGTGTTGACTTCTCCTCTCAAAAGCGTACTTTCAATTGGACTGGACAGATGAACTCAACCTCTGCAGCCACTGAATTCTGGGAGTAAGTTTACGGATTCAACATACCTTGATCTTCCAGTTGGCCACAACATAAAAGACAATGTCAGTTTGTCTATATTCTCCACAAGTCTCTTTCTCTAGGCGTCGTGTGCTGGTCATCTGGGGGTATATGGGGAGGTGGGCAGTGGGAGTTGCTGCTGTTTCTCACCCAACTCTCTGTCTCATCCCCTCTCTGTCTCTCTCTCTCTGTTTCTCACCCCTCTCTGTGACACTCCTCTCTCTGTCTCTCCTCTCTCCGTTTCTCACTCTCTCTCTGTCCCTCCTCTCTCTGTCTCTCCTCTCTCTGTTTCTCACCCCCTCTCTGTGACACTCCTCTCTCTGTCTCTCCTCTCTCCGTTTCTCACCCCCTCTCTGTCCCTCCTCTCTCTGTCTCTCCTCTCTCTGTTTCTCACCCATCTCTTTGTCTCACCCCCTCTCTGTCCCTCTCTCTCTCTGTCTCTCCTCTCTCTGTTTCTCACCCCATCTCTCTGTCTCACCCCCTCTCTGTTTCTCCTCTCTCTGTCTCCCCTCTCTCTCTGTCTCACCCCCTCTCTGTCCCTCCTCTCTGTTTTCTCTCTCTCTCTGTCTCCACCTCTCTGTCTCTCTCTCTCTGTTTCTCACCCATCTCTCTGTCCCTCCTCTCTCTCTCTCCTCTCTCTGTTTCTCACCCATCTCTCTGTCCCTCCCTCTCTCTCTCCCCTCTCTGTTTCTCACCCATCTCTCTGTCTCACCCCCTCTCTGTCCCTCTCTCTCTCTCTCTCCTCTCTCTCTTTTCTCACCCATCTCTCTGTCCTCCCCTCTCTCTCTCTCTCTCTGTTTCTCACCCATCTCTTTGTCTCACCTCCTCTCTCTGTCTCACCCTCTCTCTGTCCCTCCTCTCTCTGTCTCTCCTCTCTCTCTGTCTCACCCCTCTCTCTGTCTTTCCTCTTTCTGTCTCTCCTCTCTCTGTTTCTCACCCATCTCTCTGTCCCTCCTCTCTCTGTCTCCACCCCTCTCTGTTCCTCACTCTCTGTCTCTCTCTCTCTCTGTCTCACACCCTCTCTGTCTCACCCCCTCTCTGTCTCTCCTCCTCTCTTTGTTTCTCACCTCATCTCTCTGTCCGATCCTCTCTCTGTCTCCCCTCTCTCTGTTTCTCCACCCATCTCTCTCTCACCTACTCTGTCTCTCCTCTCTCTGTCTCCCCCTCTCTGTTTCTCACGCATCTCTCTCTCACCCCCTCTCTGTCCCTCCTCTCTCTGTGTCACCCTCTCTCTGTCCCTCCTCTCTCTGTCTCTCCTCTCTCTCTGTCTCACCCTCTCTCTGTCCCTCCTCTCTCTGTCTCTCCTCTCTCTGTTTCACCTCCTCTCTGTTTCTCAATCATCTCTCTGTCTTCACCTCACTCTCTCTGTCCCTCCTCTCTCTGTGTTCACCCTCATACTCTGCCTCCTTCTCTGTCTCTCATCTCTCTGTCTCTCCACTCTCTCTGTCTGTTCGTCTATCTCTCTGTCCCTCTCTCTCTGTTTCTCATCTCTCATCTCTCTGTTCATCACTCTCTCTCTCAATATCTGTTTCTCACATATCATCTCTGTCTATATCATATCTCTGTCTCTCTCTCTCTGTTTCTCACTCATCTCATCTCTATCTCACCTCTCTCTGTCCCTCTCTCTCTGTCTCACCCCCTCTCTGTCCCTCCTCTCGATGTATCTCTCTCTCTCTGTTTTCTCACCCATCTCTCTGTCCCTCCTCTCTCTGTCTCACCCTCTCTCTGTCCCTCCTCTCTGTCTCTCCTCTCTCTGTCTCCCCCTCTCTGCTCCTACACTCTCTCTCTCTCCTTCTCCTGTCTCACTCCCTCTCTGTCCCTCCTCTCTCTGTCTCTCTCTCTCTCTGTTTCTCACCTCATCTCTCTGTCCCTCCTCTCTCTCTGTCTCCTCTCTCTCTGTTCTGCACCTATCTCTCTCTCATCTACTCTATCCTCTCTCTCTCTGTCTCACTCTCTGTCTGTCCCTCCTCTCTGCTGTCCTTCTCTCTCTGTCTCTCTCTCTCTCTCTGTCTCACCCCTGCTCTGTCCCTCCTCTCTCTGTCCCTCCTCTTTCTGTCTCACCCCCTCTCTGTCCCTCCTCTCTCTGTCTCTCTCTCTCTCTGTTTCTCACCCATCTCTCTCTCTCCTACTCTGTCCACTCCTCTCTCTGTTTCGCCTCTCCCTGTCCCTCCTCTCTCTGTCTCATCCTCTCTCTCTGTCTCTCCTCTCTCTGTTTCTCCTCTCTCTGTTTCCTCTCTCCTCTCTGTCTCTCTCCCCTCTCTGTTCTTCCCCTCTCTGTTCTCTCTCCTCTCTGTTTCTCCTCTCTGTTTCTCCCTCTCTCTGTTTCTCTCTCTCTGTTTCTCCCCCTCTCTGTTTCTCTACCCCCATCTCTGTTTCTCTCTCTCTGTCTCTCCTCTCTCTCTGTCCCTCCTCTCTCTGTTTCTCCCTCTCTGTCACCCTCTCTCTCTGTCCCTCTCTCTCTCTGTTTCTCCTCTCTCTGTTTCTCCCTCTCTGTCTCACTCTCTCTCTGTCCCTCTCTCTCTGTCCCTCCTCTCTCTGTCCCTCCTCTCTCTGTTTCTCCCTCTCTCTCTCCCTCTCTCTCTCTGTTTCTCTCCTCTCTCTGTTTCTCCTCTCTCTGCTTTCTCTATGTCTGTCTCTCCTCTCTCTCTGTCTCTCCCCCTCTGCTCTCTCCATCATCTCTCTCTCCTCTCTGTGTCTCTCCTCTCTGTTTCTCCCTCTCTGTTTCTCTCTCTCTCTGCTTCTCTCTCTATCTCTGCTTCTCTCCCTCTCTGCTTCTCTCTCATCTCTCGTCTCTCACCTCTGTGTCTCTCTCCCTCTCTCTGTCTCTCCCCTCTCTCTGTCTCTCCCCTCTCTGTCACTCCCTGTATCTCTCCTCTCTGTCACTCCTGTATCTCTCCTCTCTGTGTCTCTCTCTCTCTCTGTCTCTCTCCTATCTCTGTCTCCCTCTCTGTCTCTCCCCTCTCTGTCTCTCACCTCTGTGTCTCTCCCTCTACTCTGTCTCTCTCCTCTCTCTCTGTCTCTCTCCTCTATCTCTGTCTCTCACCTCTGTGTCTCTCCCCTCTCTCTGTCTCTCTCCTCTCTCTCTGTCTCTCTCTATCTCTGTCTCTCTCCTCTCTGTCTCTCTCCTCTCTGTCTCTCACCTCTGTGTCTCTCCCCTCTCTCTGTCTCTCTCCTCTCTCTCTGTCTCTCTCCTCTATCTCTGTCTCTCCCTCTGTGTCTCTCCCCTGTATCTCTCCCTCTGTGTCTCTCCTCTCTCTCGTTCTCTCTCTCTCTCTGTCTCTCCTCTCTGTCTCTCTCTCTCTCTCTGTTTCTCCCCTCTCTCTGTTTCTCTTCTCTCTCTGTCTCTTCCCCTCTCTCTATCTCTCCTTTCTGTCTCTCTCCCTCTCTCTGTCTCTCTCCTCTCTCTCTGTCTCTCTCTCTTCTATATCTCTCCTCTCTCTGCTCTCTCTCTCTCTGTTTCTCCCTCTCTCTGTCTCTCTCTCTCTCTGTCTCTCTCTCTCTCTGTTTCTCCTCTCTCTATGTCTCTCTCGTCTCTCCTCCTCTCTGTCTCTACTCTCTGTTTCTCCCATCTCTCTCATATCTCTCCTCTCTCTCTCTCTCTCTGTCTCTCCTCTCTCTGTCATCTCCTCTCTCTGCTTTCTGCCTCTCTGTATCTCTCTCTCATATCTCTGTTCTATACCTCTCTCTATGTTTCTCCCATCTCTCTGTTCTCTCTCTCTGTTTCTCCCCTCTTCTGTTTCTCCCTCTCTCTGTCTCTCTCCTCTATGTTCTCTCTCTACTCTCATCTCTCTCTCTGTTTCTCCTCTCTCTCTCCTCCTCTCTCTCTGTTCTCACCTCTGTTCTCCCTCTCTCTGTCTCTCTCCTTCTCTCTCTCTCTCCTCTCCTATCTCTGTCTCTCCTCTCTGTCTCTCCTCTCTGCTCTCTCCTCTCTATCGTCTCCTCTCTCTCTGTCTCTCTCCTCTCTCTGTCTCTCCTCTCTCTATTCTCTCTTCCTCTCTCTGTCTCTCTCTCTATACCTCTGTCTCTCCCTATCTCTATCTCTCATACTCTTTCTGTCTCTCATCTCTCTCTCTGTCTCTCATCTCTGTATACCCTGTACTCTCACCTCTGTGTCTCTCCTGTATCTCTCCCCTGTTTCTCTCTCTCTCTCTACTCTCTCTCCATCTCTCTGTCATCTCCTCTCTCTCTCTCTCTCCCTCTCTGTCTCTCCCTCTCTGTCTCATCCCTCTTCTCTCTGTTTCTCCTCTCTCTCTGTCTCTCCCTCTCTCTCGTCTCTCCATCTCTCTCTGTCTCTCTCTACTGTCTCTCTCCCTCTCTGTTTCTCTCTACATCTCTCTCTCTGTATATCTCTCTCTCTGTTATCTACCTCTATAGCTATCCTCTCTCTGTCTCACTCTCCTCTCTCTGTTTCTCTCTCTCTGTCTGCTCCCTCCTCTCTCTCTCTGCTCTCTCTCTCTCTGTTTCTCCTCTCTCTGTCTCTCTCTCTCTCTCTGTCTCCTCCTCTCTCTCTCTTCTCTCCATCTCTCTCCTGTCTCTACCTCTCTCCTCTCTGTTCCTCCCTCTCTCTGTTTCCTCCCTCTTTCTATCTCTCCTCTTCTCTCTCTCTCTGTCTCTCCTCTCTGCTCTCCTCTCTCTATCTCTCTCTATCATGCTCTCTCTACTATCTCTGACTCTCTCTATCTCTCTCTCTACCTCTCTCTCTGTTTCTCCTCTCTCTCCTCTCTATACATTCTCTCTCTCTCCTCTACTCATGTTTCTCTCCTCTCTCTCTCAACTTCTACCTCTCTATGCTATATCTCCTCTCTATCTCTCTACCGTCTCTCTCTCTGTTCTCTCCTCTGTTTCTCTCTCTCACTGCACCTCTCTCTCTGTTCTCCTCTCTCCTCTCTGTCTCTCTCTCTCTATTTCTCCTCACTCTCTCTCTAACCTCTCTCTCTATCTATCTCTCTCATGCTCCCTCATCTGTTTCATTTATACTCTCTGTTTCCCCCTCTTATCTCTGATATATCCCTCTCTCTCTATCTCTCTAACACTCACTATATCTCTCTCTCTCTCTATCTCTCTCTCTCATCTCATATAACATACTCTCTCTGTCTTCTCTCTATCTAACCTCTATCAACTATAACACCTGCTCTCTCTCATCTCTCTCATCTCTCTGTCTTCTTCTCTCTCCCTCTCTGCCTCTACATTCCTGTTCCATTCTCCTCTCTGTTTCCTCTCTGCTCTATCTCTATTTCTCTCTCTATTCCTCTCTATCTCCTCTCTCTCTGCTTCTCCTCTCTCTCTGCCCTCTATATCTTGCCTCTCTCTCTCTCTATCTACCTCTAATCTGCTTCCTCTCTCTCTATACTCCCTCTCTCCTCTCTGCCTAGCTCCTCTCTCTCTGCTCTCTACATCTATCTCTATGCTTCTCTCTCTCTTACTCTACTCTCTACTCCTCTACTCTCTCTATGTTCCCTCTCTCTCATTTCTCTCTCTATCTAGCTCCCTCTCTCTCTCTCTTTTCTCTCTCTCTGTTTCCTCTCTTCTCTTTCTCTCTTAAACTCTCTCTATCATCCTATCTCTCTCTCATGTTCTCTCTCTGCCTCTCTCCTCATACTCCTCTCTCTCTCTATGTTTCTCTCTCTCTCTCTGTTCCCTCTCCTCTCATCTCAATCCTCTGCTCTCTCTCTCTCTATCTACCTCTACTCTCTACTGCTCTCCTCTCTCTCTCTCTCTACACTCTCTTCTCTACCTCTCTCTCCTGTTTCTCTCTCTCTCTTTCTCTCCTCTATCTCTGCTCTCTCCTCTCTCTCTGTTTCTCCACTCTCTCTCTCTGTTCACCTCTCTCTCTGTCTTCTCTCTCTCTCTCTATCTCTCTCTCTCTCTCTGTTTTCCATCTCTCTCTCTCTCTCTGTTTCCTCCCTCTCTCTCTCACTTCTCTCTCTCTCTCCTCTCTCTCTCCTCTCTCTGTCTCATCTCTCTGTACTCTCCTCTCTCTCTCATCTCTGCTCTCTCTCTACTCTCTCATATCTCTCTCATCTCTGTCTCCTCTCATCTCATGTATCTCTCTCTCCATCTGTCTCTCTCCTCTCTATCTCTCACTCTCTCTCTCTCTTCTATACTCTCTATCTCACCTCTCTGTCTCTCCTCTCTCTCTCTGTCTCTCTCTCTCTCTCTCTCCCTCTCCTCTCTCTCTCTGTGTCTATCTCTCTCTCTCTATCTCCTCTCTCTCTATCTCTATCTCTCTCTCTCTATCTCCTCTCTCTCCCTCTCTCTCTCATCTCTCATCTCTCCCTCTCTCTCTCTCTTCTCTCTCTCTCTGTTTCTCCTCTCTCTGTCTCCCTCTCTCTCTCTGCTCTCTCTCTCTCTCTCTCCCTCTCTCTCTCTCTCTCTCTCTCTCTCGCTCTGTTTCTCCCTCTCTCTCTCTCTGTTTCTCTCTCTCTCCTCACTGTTTGCCTCTCTCTCTCTGTTTCTCCTCTTTCTCTGTAACCCCTGTTTCTCTGTTTCTCTCTCTCTGTTTCTGTTTATCTCTCTCTGTTTCTCCTCCTCTCTCTCTCCCTCTCTCTCTCTGTTCTCCTCTCCTCTGTTTCTCCCTCTCTCTCTCTCTGTTTCTCTCTCTCTCTCTGTTTCCCCCTCTCTCTCTCTGTTTCTCCCTCTTTCTCCCTCTGTTTCTCCCTCTTTCTCTCTCTGTTTCCCTCTCTATCTCTCTCTTTCTCCCTCTCTCTCTCTCTCTCTCTCTCTGTTTCTCCCTCTCTCTCTATCTCTGTCTGTTTCTCTCTCTGTTTCCCCCTCTCTCCCTCTGTTTCCCCCTCTCTCTCTCTGTTTCTCCCTCTTTCTCTCTCTGTTTCTCCTCTTTCTCTCTCCTTTTCTCCCTCTCTCTCTCTCTCTCTCTCTCTGTTTCCTCCCTCTCTCTCTATCTCTGTCTGTTTCTCTCTCTGTTTCCTTCTCTCTCTCTGTTTCCCCTCTCTCTCTCTGTTCTCCCTCCCTCTCTGTTTCTCTCTCTCTCTCTGTTTCCCCCTCTCTCTCTCTGTCTCCCTGTTTCTCTCTCTCTGTTTAGCCCTCTTTCTCTCTCTGTTTCTCCCTCTCTCTCTCTGTTTCTCCCTCTCTCTCTCTCTCTCTCTCTTTTCCCCTCTCTCTCTGTCTCTGTCTGTTTCTCTCTCTCTGTTTCCCCCTCTCTCTGTTTCTCTCTCTCTCTCTGTGTCTCTCTCTCTCTCTCCTCTCTCTCTTTCTTTCTCTCTCTCTATCTCTGTCTGTTTCTCCCTCTCTGTTTCCCCCTCACTCCTGTTTCTCCCTCTCTCTCTCCCTCTCTTTCTCTCTCTCTTTGTTTTCCACCCCTCTCTCTCTGTTTCTCCTCTTTCTCTCTCTCTGTTTCTCCCTCTCTCTCTCTGTTTTCTC